>NW_016157273.1:169424-178099 GCF_001687245.7 Rhagoletis zephyria | reverse complement strand
CCCCCCCCCACCTACCTTCCCCTAAAGTTTGGCGCGTTACTGCTGGGACACCCTGTATACACGAGATTTGGAAGTTTTTATCCAGACGTCCAATCGACATGTTTGAGGTATCGTTGGAAATGTCTTGCAGATTGTGTCCAGAAAATGTATTCAAGCTTCATAAACGATTAACCGGATTCTTAAAAATTAGGCTAAAATGTTGCGAAACACTTTGCTTTTGCCGGTTTAAGGGGGTATGTGGATGCATCAAACATATTTAGTGTTATTCTATAGGACAATGCCTTTCAAACGATACCTTACGTATTAAGTTCCGGCTACTAGTTGGAAAGATATAGAACTAAATGTGTTTTGGTTCGTGTCTGCAATACGAGATGCTTTGCAGAATTAAATTTTCAAATTGTACTTATTTGCCGAAAAAATTGTACCTCAAAGTAGACAAATGTACCTAAAAATTAAACATGGCAACCTCTCTCTTCGGTGCTATGTGTACTTTTGGACTCACATTAAACAATCTTTAATATTTAAAATTCCCTTGAAAGGAGTTTCTCCGAGCAGTTCCAGCCAAACTACTATGTATATGAGTAGGGCTGCCAGACGTCCCGGTTTTCCCGGACATGTCCCGGTTTCAGACTGTTTGTCCCGGTGTCCCGGTCCAACCTTAAAATGTCCCGGATTTCACTTAAGTGTGCAGATTTTAATTGCAGAAATTTTTATTTGCTCGTTTTATTTTCGTGCGTGCTTTATTTCCAATGTAAGTTTTCGCGACAAAGTTTATATAATATAAAAATGTGTGTTTATAGTGCTTTAATTACCCCTAGAAAATGCCAAAGAGAATGTATAAATTCCCTCCCGCTTTAACAGAAGGGTTGCCATTTGTTTATATTTATTGACGTTATATTACCTTAAAAGAGAGCCTCACTGAGTTGTCCATCACATCTTGTTTAATACACCTTGGCCAAACCTCCTAATGTAGAGGAATTTTTTCACTTATTTCATCTCAATGGACTAAGGAAAGAAATTCGCTCAATATAGGTAAATACATACGTTAAAAATGTCGTGTACAGAGTTTTACAATTATATTAAGGAAAAGTCAGAAGTTGAAACAAACTCACAGCAACGAAAAATATAACTGATTTTTTAATGATTTTTTTTTTCATGGAACCTAGTTTACTTATAAGTACAGTACCGTACAAAATTATTAGCTCAGAGAATTTTTCATCAGATATTTTTGGAAATGTACCTTTTTAGCCAATTAATAAAGTGCAAGTCTGAAGTTGCTACAAAATCGCGTTGATTTTTAGCAATTTTGTTTTTGCTGGCAGTGTCTTCCATACAAAAGAAATTGTCAAACATAGTTTGTATGGAACAAAACTTAATTTTCAAAATTCCTTGAAATTTTCTGAGTTTTGCACAAAGTTTAGAAATTTTACTTTTATGTTTTTTGATGTAGTATAAACTGTATTTTTATAAAAAATTAATACAAAAAAATGTTGCATGCATTGTGAAAAATTCTCTGTGCCAGTTGTGTTAGATTTACCAAAGTGTCCCGGTTTGGCAACGGAGATATCTGGCAGCCCTATATATGTGGCATTGCATATCAAAATGGACCGGGTTCACACTTCAAGTTTCTGATTTGTTTAAAATTGTTAGGGTTGATGCATAAACATGAATAATAAATAAATAAGAAACTTGAGCTTGATTAATTCATTTTTCAAAACTTAACAGCATAAAAACAAAAACAAATCGATTTAATAGTTTTCCAAATATCTCGAGTACGAGGCGAGGAAAAAATTTATTGTACTAAAATTTAATGGGCTACAAAACTGCATAGTCGAAAAAATTCTTAAATAAATTAAAAAAAAAATGGAAAATTGGTACTCATTTTACTCAACTTCCGTGTAAAAAAAATGCATAACTCAAATTATTGCAGAGTGCACCCCATAATACTATACTTAAATATTGCACAATACTCAGAGCTGCCATTGTGATTTTTTTGAATTTTTTAGAGATGGCATATTTTCAAAAACTAATTTTATTTAATCAAAAATGTGTATGTGAAAAATTTTTCAAGAAAAAAAGTTTTAAAAATATTTCTTTTTATGGAGAATTTTGATGTGTGTATGTGGGGATTTTTTTCAAGTTTTTCTCTCGCCCCGTTCTCGACATATTTAAAAAACTATTAAATCGATTTGTTTTTGTTTTTGTGCTATAAAGTTTTTAAAAATGTATTAATCAAGCTCAAATTTCATATTTATTTATTATTTATGTTTATGCATCAACCCTAAAAATTTGAGACAAATCAAAAACATAAACTGTGAACCCCGTCCGTTTAGGTATGGAACGCCCCATATATAGGTATTTACCAAGTTTAGCAAGTGGCCTGGTACTCTGACAAAACAGCAGGTAACTCAATCAACGACTGTACCCGATACATTATTTAGCTATGTTCTAAATGTACATAAAATGGTGTGCTTGTTTCGAATATACGATTTAATGCCGTAGCCATTTAAAAATTTAACAATCTGTAATGAAATTATTTGTCAAGAGTTTACCATACGTCTCCGTAGAGCAAAAAGTCTATTTAGCTTGCTAAATAGAGCGTAGAGTTGACGGAGAGTTTTCGATCTAGCTGTTGGACTGTGTACACGGCGAAAAAGTCTCGCTAAATAACTCTCACGTAGAGTTTGTAGGTGAGTCTATCGTAGAGCTCTATTGAGTGTTTATACGTCTCTAGCGAGATTTTTGTCTAAATCTCGCATTTTTTCTCTACCGTGTACACTTAGCTTAAAAAGGGTCAAACGGATAAAAATTAACATATTCGTCTAATTTGGTTACTTTAAGATATAAAAATAACACACGCAGTTCCCCGATTGCCACTTAAATCGAAATTCCCTGCAAATCGGGGAATTTCCCGCGATTTGACAAGTTGAAGGATGCAGCTGTGCTAATCACTTAGAACATGTTATGGAAACCACAATTTGTGTGTATTTTGAAGTTTTTTTTTCCCAGTCACATGCCGAAATTGTAATATTTTTCACCACCTTAATTGTAGTTATGTACACAGTATTTAACTATGATACATGGGTTTATCACCCGCACTTAACCTACCTGGGAAGTCGCATACAATATTACCTATAGTTGTACATAAATATGTATGTATGAATGCATTTAGTTCACCCAATGTGCTGCTACTACTTACATAAAATGTATAAATTGCCACTGAGCAAAACTACTTGAGAAAAAATCATTAGTTTAATAACACGAGTGCAACACCGTACACGTGATAGAAGTAAAACTTCTTAAAAAAGCACAGGTGTGTGCCCCACACCCAGTAGAAATCTTAACAACAATTAAACTACGAGGCAATCAGACGAATACAGTTGCTTATTGTATCCAAAGTTGGTACCAAGTTGATACGTTTTTATCATTTCTCATAATTTTTATATTTTTTTTCGAATACAAAGGATATGATCATTCTTTTTCGCTTTATTCCGTATTCGAAAAATTATATGTTTCAATGGACACATCGATTTGAATACATAATTTAGATTTAGATAACATTTTTAGCAATTTATTTGAGAAAAAAAAAACATTTAGATGAATACAGTTGCTTATTGTATCCAAAGTTGGTACCAAGTTGATACGTTTTTATCATTTCTCATAATTTGATTTTAATTTTTTCGAATACAAAGGATATGATCATTCTTTTTCGCTTTATTCCGTATTCGAAAAATTATATGTTTCAATGGACATATCGATTTGAATACATAATTTAGATTTAGATAACATTTTTAGCAATTTATTTGAAAAAAAAAACATTTAGATTTTTGTTTGTATTTTGGTCGATTTTAAATTTTCTACCCCAAAATAATTGATATCAAATAAAACACCTCTTTGAGGTAAAATTTTCGAGTGACGAAAGCTGAACTAGAAACACAAAATTTGTGATATCAATTTCGTGACGAGAATTATACGCATTTTTTAACTGCCTTGGAAACGTACGGAAAATCTTTTTTTATTTATTCGGATCGTTGCGAAATTCCATCTACTGCTAGAAACAGAAAATAAAAAACAGAACTTTTGCAACGATTCGTATGAATAAAAAAAGGTTTTCCGTACGTTTCCAAGGCAGTTAAAAAATGCGTATAATTCTCGTCACGAAATTGATATCATAAATTTTGTGTTTCTAGTTAACCTTTCGTCACTCGAAAATTTTACCTCAAAGAGGTGTTTTATTTGATTACCATTTCTTTTAAATCGAAACATTAATTCGCATTCATGTAAAAATAAATCTGAAAAGATTGAGCTGTATTATTTAACTTTTTTATTATTATTATGAAAATAACACAGGTTTATAAAAAAAGTTTATGCGTATTAAACCAAACCTATATATCCCTATGTTATTCGAGACGCTGAATGCGAATCCGAAGTCCGTTAGCCTCCTTCACGTCAGGTTTGTGGTCAGTTGAAGGTCACGCAGGGACAAATTCATTGAATAAACCTGAAAATTCATATATATGGGGTTCTAGACTGCTGAATCCGAATCCGAGGTCCGTTAACCTCCGTAATGTCACGTTGGTGGTCGTTTGAGGGTCAATTGGGACAAAAAATGTATTCAATAAAAATAAAAATAAAAAAAATTGTTTTTGTTGTCATTGAAAACGAATATGTGGGTGCCTTGATTCCCACGGTCGAACTCAAAACAATTGTATTGAATTTTCAGGATTATTCAATAAATGTTTGCCTGCTTGACCTTCAACTGACCACGAACTTGACGTGATGCAGACTAACGGACCTCGGATTCGAATTCAGCGTGCCGAATAACATAGGGATATATAGATTTGGTTTAATATGCTTAAATTTTTTGTGTAAACCTGTGTAGGAAATTATTATTATTTCAACCACATATACCTAGTTTATATCTACGCGAGAAATGCATTAACGAAAACCCGATTTGACTCAACACTTATTCCTATAAAAAGTTTATACCTGTGTATTTATAGCGCACTTGCTGGAATCGTAATCAAAATTAAACAAAATTTGCTGTTTTTATTCGATATTTCTTTAATAGTTCATTTGCACGGTTCACCGAAACTAAAAGGAAACAATAATTCAAATTTATTAAAATAATACCTATAATTTAAAACGGACTGTATACAAAAACAGTCCGCCTTCTAATTTTGAGCTGAAGTTGTTACATACAAAACTGGTCAAAAGCTAGTTATAAGTCATTTGAAGATAACGACCCCTATCTCCTCTATTGCAAAATATTTGAGCTTCTTTTACCAGCACGTCGGACAGTTTATAAGTTTTTTCTTCGATTTGAGGAAGTTTCAATGTCTCCATCTTGGTTGTTGTTGTTGTTTCCGATAGGGTGGGTGTATGATGTATTTTGAAACGAATTTCCGTCATCTCTTGTCATATTTGGTTTGGAGACAAACCGGTTTCGGCGTTGTGCCATCTTCAGTGTCATTTTTCGTTCGTTTCAATATATTTATTTAAGAAATTATGTTTTCTTAAAACTTTATGTTTCGTTTACATTAGCGACGCTAAGAGTACATTCATTAAAATCTTCTCCAAAAAAGGCTCAGGCTGCAACTTTAAAAGTACAGTTTCAAGCTTTTTGTTAATAGTAGTCAAAACGGCATTTTACACAAAATTCATAAATAAGTTTTTACTATCAATTCGATATATCAAAATTTTCGGGATCCCGGGATTTAGGCTGGCAACACCCGGGATTCCCGGGACCTCAAAAACACTGGGATCCCGGGATTGGCATCTCTAGTACATACGGATCTGTAGAGAACATAGAGAAACATGTATTATGTATATTAGGGCGGGTCAAATTTTTATCTTCTTTATTTCGGCGACTGACGTGTTCTACTGATAATTCTGAACAAGTCCATCGAAACAGCTCTAAAATGGATTTCGAGCCTCCTTATTTTTAACCGACTTCCAAAAAAGGAGGAAGTTATCAGTTCGTCGGAATATTTTTTTTTTATTTTTTTTTTTTTTTATGTATGTTACCGCATAACTTTGGACCACGTCAACCGATTTCGATAATCGGAATGCATCGGAAAGGTAGTGTCTCAGAGGTGGTCCCATACTAATCTGGTTGAGATCCGATCAGTGGATCATGAGATATATATATATATTTTTTTTTTATATGGGAGTTGAAGTCGGTTTTTTTTTTGCTAAAAATTACTAGTTAATTTTAGTTGTCAATCTATAATCAATTTAACTTTTTTTAACCGAACTCAATTTAGTTAAATTGATGAGATAATTATCATACCAGTACAAAGTATCTAAAGTAGCTTAAGAGAGATTATTTTCCAACACCTTTTTTAAGAGGGTTGCCACCTGCTTAAATTTTTTAACTCAATTAAATTGGTAAATGAAATGTTGCAAAATGGGTGTCAAACTAAAGTGGTTTAGAAAGCTTAATTTGGAAATATTCCTAAAGAGGGTTGCCACCTGTTTGTAGAACTTAAATCAATTCATATGGAAAAATAAATGTAATATTCATGCTTATTATGGTATCCGGCGGATGCCATCCGCACGGATCTAATCCGATTCGCACTGTCATAACAAGCGGGTGTTACCGCATCTCGCACATGGGTTGCTCACGTTAACCAGAGTGCGCGAACGAGGACGCAAGAGGCGGAACATGGTCGTAGTGTAGCGAATTAAAATACAGCGGCTCCGCTGGCTTAGCCATGCCGTTCGAATGGACACCGACGCTCCAGCTCTGAAAGTATTCAACTTTGAACCCGCTGGTGGTAACAGAGGAACTGCGATGGAAAGACCAAGTGGAGTAGGACTTGGCTTCACCTTGCATTTCCAATTGGTGTCAGTTGGCACAGAAGAGAAACGACTGGCGTGCTTTGTTGAACTCGGCCAACATCGCTTAGGCGGTTACAGCGCCAAATACGATGAAGAAGATGAGTTATCATAGTTAATACCGAAGTACTGCTCATTAAAACGGAAATAAATTTTAAAGGAGAAGGGTAGTAATAAACAAGTAAGAAAGTCTAAGTTCGAGCGGAGCCGAACATTAAATACCCGGCGCAGATACCGCTACATGGTAAGCCGGTGTGTATCAATTTTGAGTAAATTAGCGTCCTTAAATTTCGAAATATTGAAGTTTCAAGCATTTCTGAAATTTGCCGTTATATGAAAAGTGGTCGTAATTTTATTCTGATTCCAATAATTTTCAACGTTTTGCTTCTATGTGGCAAGCACAATAATCATACCGAGTTTGGTACAAATTGTTAGAACGGTTACCGAGATACATATATGTGATCATAAGTGGGCGGTGCCACGCCCATTTTCCAAAATTTTATCATAAACGTATTTCTTGGTAAAGAATTTTTGCAATCATCAATTTTGAGTAAATTAGCTCTAATATTTACTGATTTATCGAAGATTTCGTATTTCTCCAAATTACCGTTATATGGGAGGTAGGCGTGGTTATTGCCCGATTTTAAAAATTTTCGGCCATTTGGTATACCGTAGCAAGGCTAACAACTGTGCCAAGTTTGGAAGAAATTGGTACAGCGGTTACCAAGATATACACATGTATCCATAAGTGGGCGTGGCTACGCCCATTTTCCAAAAATGTATAATATTCTTATTTTTCGTCTAAAAATTATTGTAAATATCAATTTTGAGTGAATAATCTTCAGTAGTTACTAAAATATCGCAGTTTTCGTATTTCGAAAAATTACCGGTAGGCGTGGTTATTGTCCGATTTTGCCTATTTTCAATACCATCCGTCCTACGCCCGAAAGAAGTGCACATGCAAAGTTTCGTTAAGATATCTCAATTTTTACTCGAGTTATCGTGTGCACTGACGGACGGACGGACAGACAGTCACCGCTTAATCGATTTCTCTTTTCATTCTGATCATTTATGTATACATTTGTCTATATCTATCTCGATTTGTTTTGCCTGTTACAAACAACCGTTATGTGAACAAAGTTATAATACCCTTGTGCACACGTGCGCTCGGGTATAATGATGCCCTAAGTAGAAATAAGCAAAAAAAAATGTTAGAACGATGTGTTTCACTCAGGTGGTAAAACTTTGTGGAACTTATGTATTTTTCAATAGTGCTGTCACCATTCTAAAATGTTAACACGACAAATTTAAAAGTAAAGTAAATATTTCGGGATGGGCGCCGAACGTAAAAGTTTTATTAGAATGAATGACATATGTATTTACAATTTATTTTCTAACGAATTCTTTAAAAACTCTTTGGTCCAGATATTTTCAAGAAAAGATGCCAGTGTACTAAATTTTTATGCTGAGGGTTTTATTAATAGAGTTGAAATATAAATATGAAATGTTTGCGAAACAAAAAATTAAAAAAAGCTACTCATGCAAACGTAATAAATAATAAAAACGTAAAAAATATTGTATCAGTAGTAGCTTTTGAAGGATGGTTCCGTGCGCAGAAGTGGAAAACTTTTGACTGCCATTCACCTGGGAGTGGCCAGAAGCGATTCTTGTGCGTACGGTTCAAATCGCAGCTCACAACGTCCGGATATTTATATCCACGTATCCTCTGGGTAGCAACCAAACACCCGTTTGGGAGCGAGCTAAAGTGAGAAGGCGTAAAACTTCGCGTGCGCTGGGTTTGGGTCCCGCCACGTTAAAACCCCGCCCAATGAAAA
>NW_016157273.1:134406-166607 GCF_001687245.7 Rhagoletis zephyria | reverse complement strand
TGGGAACAGAGGAAGAGGAAGGCCTCCTCTGCGTTGGAAAGACCAGGTGGAGAAGGACTTGGCTTCACTTGGCATTTTCAATTGGCGTCAGTTAGCACAGAAGAGAAATGACTGGCGTGCTGTTTTGGACTCGGCCAAAATCGGTTACAGCGCCAATTAAGAAGAAGAAGAGTAGCTTTTAAAAAGTCAATTTTTTTAATACGGTTGAATCAGCAGCGATGGTATTTTCGGGGGGTGTAATCGAACGTTAATCTAAGCCTCGGTGGAAGCTCGGCTAAACACTTGCATAGATATGTAAGTGTAAGCGCCAATCTATTATTATTATTATTAAGTGGAAGGTTCTATTACCTATGGTTTCTTCGCTAGAGCTTCTCAAAAATGGTTTACCCCACGTTTTTCTTAAAACCTCAATCTTGATGGAAACTTTATACCTGCGGAGTCGTAAGCACTCTATCAAAATCTATCAAAAACAGCTTTAACATTTAGTGCACCAAAATTGTTTACACTTTAGTTGGCCTGTGTTATATCTTCATTTTCACAAGCATTTGTTACAGTGCCATAACACGAAATTAATCCGGGTAGTGATAAATTATTTGCTTTGCAAAATTCGCCTAATTGCTTGTAGGCAAAATCGATATACATACATACATTTTCTTAAAAAAAATTTACCAAATATAAAAAAGGAATTGGCTAGGAATCAAGAACTAAAATTAAAAATAAGGAGGCTCGAAATCTATTTTAGTACTATGCTTTCATGAACTTTTTTGTTCAGAATTGCTAGTAGAATACTCCAGTCGCCAAAACAAAGTCGGTTATACTCTTTAAGAACAAATTAACCCGTCCTAATGACTATACCTCAGACCTTCTTCTGTTCCCCCATCCATCAGCGCCAGGCACTCACCACTTTAATTAAAGTAAGAAGTAACAAAATTAAAATATAAAGCTATATCCATAGTTGCCAACTTGGTGCTTTAAGCACTAGATTTAGTGCTTTTTGAAAATTAAAACGCCAAAAAAAAAATACTTAGTGCCTAGTGCCTTTTTTAGTGCTTTTTTTGAACTAATATTACTCCAAGATAGTTAAAACCTGAAATAATTTGAAATATTATATGCTGTGATGTCTCATGAAGATGCGGAATTTACAAGAAAATACAAATTCAAATGCACTAAAATACAACCATGATTGAGAAAAAGCTGAAGTTGCAAACCCACCTTGTTGAATTCTATTCGCGTTGAAAATGCTAGTACGCAGGTAAGTTAAGTATTTCCTTTTTTCCTTTCTAATTGTTTGTACAAATTTTGATTTTTTACCACCTGAGTAAAACACATCGTTTCTTGGTGCTGAATCCAAATCTGGCCGCACAATTGCTCTAGTACTAGAATTTTTAGATATCCTTCCCCCAGATTGCCAAAAACACAGTTTTTTGCGATATTTGAGGTTATATAATGAAAACATCAAATTTTTTGCTCATTTCTACTTAGGGCATTATTTTCGTTTGTTGCGATTCGATTTTGCTTTCTCGAGATATACTAGTTTTAATAGTACTTCGGTATTACGTCGTAAGCATGAGTCATCATGGCTTGTGTAGAGGCTATTCAATCGTTATGAGCGACAACGTTTTGTGTATTGATTTATGTATGTACACCCAGAAAAATTTCCGTAATTTTTGAGTAGCACGATTCAGGTTATATTCACGTGAACATTTTTTGCACGCAAAGCAACAAAAATTTCAGAAAACAACGTGAATTTTTTTAACATGCAGTTTACTGTCAAAATAACATTCTGTATTTTTGGTATTTTCAACATTTTTCCATATGTTAAGATAACATTAAAAGAGTTACAACAGTGCAGCAACATGAACTTCTTGTTAAGTTGACATTGAACATGTGAAGGGTGACATGGGTTTTGTTTGAATTAACTACAATGCATGTTATTTGTCCCGTTAGGCTCTGCTCATATTCGTAGTCTATCGTTTGCTTCATTTCATTTGCCGGCGTCGTTTTTCTCGGTTGAGTTTGAGCATGAAATATTAGCTTATTGTGCAAATTGCGTTAAATTCTGTGTTAAAGTTATTTCACCAAAAATATGGAGAGTGTAATTCAGAACAGCCAAGAAGAATCGAATGAAATGCATCTAATTATTCCCAGTGGCGGTCTGATCACTTCTAGCGAAATCGAGACTCCGCTGCAGCCGAGCAACGCTGTTGAAGCGCCAAGTGAACAAGCAATCCTAAAGGAAATTATTTGCGAAAAAATGATACTGAGTGAAGAAGTGTACAATAGATTATTGTGTAAGTTTTAAATGTGAAGACTTTTAAAATGAACTTATGTATATATTTTTATTCATATTCATGTGCTTTTATATATGTATGTACATATGGATGCACACTCATGCACACAGACATTTTCAGAATTTTTAGGAAATTTTCGTCTATGCAGTTTTGTAACCCATTCAATTTTAGTAAAACAAAGTGCAGGTTTCAAAATTTATTTTTGTATGGAAGTACATTTTTAGCGACTTGAATCTTTATTATATTATAACATAATTGGCTACCAAACTGAATAACTGAATAAAAGAGTTTAAATTTCGGTGAAAATTTTTTGAAGTTTGATCAATTTTTGCGAACTTTGTATATACTTTGAAACTTTTATTTATTTGATTTCAGTTGTAAAGTTAACTATAGTTTTATAAACTATTTAATAATTAAATGAACAAAAAAAATAGACAAAACCATAAAAAAAGAAAACACACCTACATATCTCTGTGTCGATGAGTGTATATACATACATACATACTTGCATTTATGCTAAATATTAACAGACTGCGGAATGGATGCGAAAAGCCTCTTTATAATTAAAGAGTCCGATATAAATGAACTTTTTCCTTTAACTATGCTTGGGGCAAGAATTAAGTTCAAGCAAAGACTAGCGATTTGGCGACAAAACGAGGTGAGCTTTGATGTATGTACATACATAAACAAAAGTGTTATAATCATAAAAATATCTTTTTTATAGGCGGCATCCAATTCAACTGTAAGTTCTTATAATAGTTGGCTCAGTTCTTGTGAAGAATCAAAGAACTTAGCAGAAAGTACACCGGTTAAAAGCTTAGATGTTATTCTTCAATCGACTCCCAGAGGTCGAAGCGTGTTGCAACAATATAAAGACAGCTCACTGTTGTGAGATGAGCACCGCGAAGTTTTGGTAAATACCATAGTAGAACATTTTTCAGAGCGCTCCCTGCCTATGGCAATGAGCGATATTATTCATTTCGCAGGGCAAATCATATCTTTTTTTCCGACTGAAGATTTGGTAAGATATTTTATAAGAATAAAATTTAATAATTTACGTTATGCACTCACAAAAACAATGTACTATATTTCATATAGCCATATTATTGCAACCGACGAAGTGGCAAAAACCCAACAGGAAAGCTGTATGACAAAGCAACTAATGTTCGGCGCAAAATTAGCAAACAGTCACAAATTACGGATACAACCAATTATCGACAGTGTCCCCAAGAAAACTTGCTTTCAAATTCGCAAACACAAAGTATGCATAAGTTCAAAATAATAGTTCATTTTAATTTGCTTTCTAACTAATTAAGCAAAATACCTGATGCTAGGCCATCACAGACGTAATCAAATTTACATATACTTATGTTCTTAAAAAATATTCTTGCGTGAAAGATGCCATCCTAATATGCGTGCTAGTAATTTTACAGGCCAACTTAATATTCACGCACGCCGGAAATTTACTCTCAAAAATTTCTCGTGCACATAATAAAACTTCTATAGAATTAACCGCAATTAAATTAAATAAAATACAACTTCTATGGAAACAACCGAAATTAAATTAAATAAAATTTCCAAATTTTCGTCTACGGAAGACTTCGGGTGACGCAGAAAAACAAAATAGATGGCGTGCGTTTATATTAGGTTAGGCTGTTAGTAGCAAAAATTGTGCTGTACTAATTTAAAAGTAGCATGTGATGGCCAAAGGTCTGTTTGCTTTTTTGATACTAATCTTATGCTTCAATTAATAGACGAAGGTTCGTTAGAGAAAAAGTTGTGGCTTTCACATAATTTGGAACCTTGGAGCGATGTCGTTGAAAAATGGAAGGAGACGATCCCATTAAGAAGGGCAGATGTTATGAATAAGGACATAAATATCTTTGCTGAGTGGCCGTTGCTTAAACACTCCCTTGGATATACCTTGGTACTAAAATTTTTCGTACATATGTATACATAGATATATTTAATATTATGTATAATCCTTATTACAGATTGAAATTGATTTTATTGCGGAATATCCAAACATATCGCAAAATTTACTAGCGGAGTGGCCCAATTTTGCGAAAGCTATAATCCCTTAGATGAAAGAGAAAATAAAAGATACGGCGTCCAAAGCCATGTTACTTAAAATTGATGAAACCATCAATACACTCCCTGTCATAGTAATAGGTAGACGACATTTCGACCAGTTTTGACTATTATTCTTTTGCCTATTTGAAGAAAATTTCACAAAATTTTAGTAATAACATTTAAAATTGTATGGGCTATAAAAGTACACAACTAAAATTCTGAAATTTTTCCAATTCTTTTTTACAAAGTTTGATGTGGATGTGGATTTGTGTGGTGTTTGTAATATAATGAGCTAGGCTTTTAGGAAAAAATTGTGAACATTAAACAAGCAAAAGCAAAATAGCCCATTCTGGTCAAAATGTCACACTCCTGTTATGATCAGTGTTGTTCTATATCTTACGATTCGAATTTATATACATATGTATATTTAAATCTGTCTGCATGTAGATTCGAGGGATTGTATAATTTTGATGCTTCTGCATGCCATAATCAAGCCGCCACTGATGTCTATAACGCAGCCTTCTGGTGGCAAGCGTCTTAAATGGAAACCAACCATTTGTGATGCAAAGAATGTTACAGTTCTACATTGCGAATGCATTAACGACTACCAGAGAATGTACGAAGAACTGAAGACAAAAGCTTTGGGGAAAAATCTTTCGCTGCAGCCGATTATTTTGGTTATTGGGCCAGAAGTAACGAGTTTGGAAACTTTTTACCTTCCTTTCGACAATGTACTTTACAAGGTACCAACATTTTTAAAAGCACTGGAAACTATTTTTAAGTTACTTCATGTCTTAAATTTTGAGTACCCCATTGAAGCGAAGTGTGTATACAATTTTATATAAATTTTTTTTTTTAATTTTTGAATGCTCATCAAATCCTAATATTATCTTACTTACAAATTATTTGAAAAACGCCAAATAGCTAGATTAAAATGTTTAAATGCTTTATCTTCAATTTTTTTGCGTCAACCGCAAAACTTTTGATCGATCATTTGAAGTCGTTTCATGTTTATAACAAGATACAAAGTTTTAAATGCAATGTAACTAGATGCGGACAATGTTTTTCAAAAGTGCATGCTTTTCATAACCATTTAAAAAGAGTGCATACTCATACAGAAGTAGCAGTAAGCACTGCATCCGAAAAAATATTTGTTCCTTCTAATTCTATAACAGCAGCAGAACAAACGAATCAAATGAAACGAAATGATAACGAACCTGAATTGAATTTAAATAATTTTACCCTATCTCTGCATAACAAAAATAATTTAAATAGAAAGGACGTTCTTACGATTTTAGAAGATATTAATACAAAAGTATTGAAACTCATTCAAAACCATATATTTAAATTAGTGTCCCCACTAATCGAAGATTTAGGCAACCGAATATCTGCAGAAAATAAGTTACGCAAACTTTTTGCTTCTTTTGAACATATTACTACTTTTTTTTAAGAGATTTAAGATTTTAAGAGAAACATCTTTTTTACTGTAAAAAAGGATACAATATCTTTGTTTCAAGTTAAAGACATTGTAGTTAGCCAGTTAGAAAATCTATTCTTCATATGCTCGCAATATGATATAAATTTTAATTCGCATATTCAATCTTATGTTTTAGGTGCTAAAGCATCTAACTATAGTTTTGTAAGTGCAGATACCATAAGCTCCCCACCTCTACATATTCATATACATCGAAATAACCAGAAAGTTATACGTTTGAAAAATTTGTAAGACTGAAATATTAAACAAATTTTGTTTGTGTTGTTTTTACTTTAAATACCGAGTGTACAAAATTCATACAGTGCCGCACAAAATTATTGGTACAGGGAATTTTTTACAGTATATGCAAAAATTTTTGTAAGGTTACAGTTTTATAGCTCATTAAATTTTCATGCAAATCTTACATACATTGTGAAAAATTTCCTGGGCCAATAATTTTGTGCGGTACTTTATGTAATAGTTTTATGTGGCATTTAATGTATTGTTTGAAAGAAAACGTTATACATGTTTAAATAAAAAAATTAACTCAATCATTTATATATAAATCAAACCTGTGTTTCATTTAGTACGGATAAAACGGATAAAACAACAGTAAGTATAATTAAAATAAACATAGCATCTGGTTACTTTAACATGAATGTCCTAATGTTAATTTAACACTAGCTATTGTTAATTGAACTAAAGTTTCCATGTTGGTTTTTTTTTAGTGTTGAACATACAGCTTGCTTCAGGTTAAATTAACATTTGATAATAGTGTTAAATATACACGGAGGGAACAGAAGTGACACTATGAATCATGTTGAATAATAACAACCACAAATTTTGTTGAATTTTGGTAGATTTAACACGATTTTTTTTCTGGGTGTATTCTTGTTAATATTGTTAATTTTTTGCTTTTGTTAAATACAAACTGTTACGAAAAAAGCATCCTTTGACTAAAAAAAAATTGGTGCTTTTAGTTTGGTAAAACGCCTTTTTTCCAAGCTTTTGGTGCTTTCAGAAAATCAAAAGTTGGCAACACTGGCTATATCAATGATGAAATAAATAGCATAGCGAATTGGCATAGCGAATGCCTAACGCTGACGAGGTGACATAATAAGATTAGTAGCCTCATGGTTCTTTGGAATCTACCTTATGGGCAGTAACACCGGCGTTTCTAGACGCGCCGCACAGTGTTTCGACTATATGGAGGCAGGTGGAAATAATAATAAACCTGCACCAATTTCACTGAAACTTAACATGTGTTCTAGTTTTACTTAGAAATGGGAAATTTGGTAAAGATGGAATAATTGCCACGCCTACTCTTGTGGGCGGCAACATTAAATTTCACCCGTTTCGATGAAACTTAGTTTGTGCTCTCTCTTTTATTAGAAAAACCTAAATATAAAATATGGATCCCTTTAACGTCCAAAACTCACAAAAAATGTGAGCCCAGTCATTAAATGTGATGGAATTTTGGTTAGTTTTTGTTTCCTGCTCTTCACTCTCGAAAACAAAGGTTATAACGGGTGATTTTTTAAGAGCTTGATACCTTTTTTTTAAAAAAAAACGCATAAAATTTGCAAAATCTCATCGGTTCTTTATTTGAAACGTTAGATTGGTCCATGACATTTACTTTTTGAAGATAATTTCATTTAAATGTTGACCGCGGCTGCGTCTTAGGTGGTCCATTCGGAAAGTCCAATTTTGGGCAACTTTTTCGAGCATTTCGGCCGGAATAGCCCGAATTTCTTCGGAAATGTTGTCTTCCAAAGCTGGAATAGTTGCTGGCTTATTTCTGTAGACTTTAGACTTGACGTAGCCCCACAAAAAATAGTCTAAAGGCGTCAAATCGCATGATCTTGGTGGCCAACTTACCGGTCCATTTCTTGAGATGAATTGTTCTCCGAAGTTTTCCCTCAAAATGGCCATAGAATCGCGAGCTGTGTGGCATGTAGCGCCATCTTGTTGAAACCACATGTCAACCAAGTTCAGTTCTTCCATTTTTGGCANTGATTTTTTCATTGTTCGAACAATTCTTTTCGCGAAATTATGCAAACAGAGGCTGAAAATCAAAAATTACATATATTTGCACATTCTAAAACTACATAAAATTCTCTAAAACATTCGTCTAATTTCAAGACGTGAAGGACCGGTACTCACACTTTTTTTTACTAATAATCTTTAGCATCTACATTTCAATGTAAATTTTTTGGTAAGAAAATAGGAATGTACCAAATAAATGATAAATACCTTCACTTCAATATTCCACGATATTTAAATAATTGATTACAGTTGAAAAAGAAACATTTTCTTTAATGGGCTAATCGCCAAAGGCTACTTAACTCATTACTCGGTATCGCGCTGATTCCCGTATTTCTTTGGAAATGCATAGTTCGTGAAGAAGGGGGGTGAGTAAGTAATGTGAAATGTGGTATTTGTGACTTTTACTTTTCCCTCTCTAAGTCTAAGCGGCTTTTTTATTAGCTGTCACCATGACTTTTTTCTATCTGCCGCCGCCGTTAAGCCTGTCGGCGTAAACCTATAATACATATCGTCGTTTAAAGTACAAAACCGCGTATCGTCATTCTGCAAAACCGCGTAACTGACATTGGCTGCCAAAAATTGGATTTGCTCACACAGGCTCTTGGCTTAATCCTTATCCATTCGTCCTGAAATATACTAGCCAGAAATGCGATTGCTTTATAAAAAAGAGAACCATTTTGAAATATGAATGTTTTTACTCTCTAGAAAATAATTTATGCCACCTCACATACGCATAAAATATAAAAAAGAGAACCATTTTGAAATATGAGTGTTTTTACGCGTTAGAAAATAATTTCTACAACTTAACATACGCGGTTTTGCATTTTGCTGATACGCGGTTTTGCACTTTAAACGACGATATATATAAACATGTATGTTCATTAGTTATCAACGGATCCAGTTAAAATGATTTCAGTATTTTCTAAATTTTCGCCTTGCTTTTTATCAAGACTGAACTATAACCATGCTACGAGTATCAAAACCAATTGCTAAAAAATAGTTCATATATATCGTCGTTTAAAGTACAAAACCGCGTATCAACAAAATGCAAACCCGCGTATCAAGATAATGCGAAACCGCGTATGTGAGGTGGCATAAATTATTTTTTAGAGAGTAAAAACATTCATATTTCAAAATGGTTTTCTTTTTATAAAGCAATCGCATTTCTGGCTAGTATATTTCAGGACGAATGGATAATGATTAAGCCAAGAGTTTGTGTGAACAAATCCAATTTTTGGCAGCCAATGTCAGTTACGCGGTTTTGCATAATGACGATACGCGGTTTTGTACTTTAAACGACGATATGTGTGTATGTACATACAATCTTAAATATGTATACATATAGGCATGATAAAAACATAGTAAGGTAAAACCGTTCTCTCAATCCGTCGGGGATAATTTTTTTTTTGAAGTTTGCCAACATTTTAAAATCATATAAAATTGAGAGTAAAAAAAGGAATTGTTCAAAGTAGTTGCTGTTTGAGACTGAAAATGAGAATGTGTGTGTGAGTTTGTGTGTAAAATTTTAAAATTAAATTGCTTGCAAACGTCCAGAATTTGAAAGGTTCCTCTCAGCGTTTCTACCTTCCTATTTTTTTTATCATGCATATAGGTACAAAGCCGTGAATGCGCGGAGTTGCATAATCGGAAGTAATAATCAATTGTACCGCATTTCCTCTTACTCTGCATATGCCTAAATGTGTGCAACCATTGGCAATAGCAACTAAACACAGGGTGTCTCTAATGAATATAAAAATTTTCTGCTGCAATACACATGCTAAGCTCTCCGAAATTTTCTGCTGGGCTATGCGTTACAGATTTTTCAAATTTTCCACTACGGAAACCAAATATGTATACTAGGAATGTTAATCACGGGATCCCGGTCTTTTTTAAGTCCCGAAATTATTTGTCTAGAATCCCGGAATTTTCGGGATTTGTAATAATAGAAACGCCTTATGTTGACCAGCTTTGGCTATATTTCCTTTTGTATATTTAATATTTTTTTAAAAATGTGTAGCCCAATATACACACCCAGGAAAAAAATCGTGTTAAATCAACCAAATTTTAAACAATTTTGTGGTTATTATTTTTCAACGCGATATGTAATGTTATTTTCACATGAAGGAAATTTTTTAACATTTTTCCCTCATGTTGACTTAACATTGGATAATTGTTAATTTAACGTTGAAAGTGCTGTAAATTTAACCTGAAACATCGGTTTATTTCAACAAGGCATGTGGTTGGTTTCACAGGATATTCTACATGAAAATACTGATTGAATCAACAGTTGTTGTTAAAATAACACTACGTCGTCATGTTAAAAGAACCATATTTTAATGTTATTTTAATATTACATCGTGTTACTTTGTGTTCCTACTTTTATAAAATAAATAACAATTTGTTTAGTTTATTTTTATTAAAAATATGAAATATTTACACTGTTGACTTAAAAACTAAGTACTTATCTATTTATTACACAAAATTCATACACAAAAATTTCATATGTACATACATACATACACTATAGTGCGAAACTGAGTCCATGGTGATTTTTGNAGGAAACGCCGGCGCTCCTACCCATAAGGCAGAATCCAAAGTGCCATGAGGCTACTAATCTTATCATGTCATCTCGTCAGCGTTACGTATTCGCTATGACAATTCAGACTGTAATTGTATTTAATTCATTTATTGAAGTAGTTTTAAATTTAAATTACGTTACTTTCTACTTGAATTAAAATGTTGAGTGTCTGCCGCTGATGTAACAGAAGGAAGTCTGAAGCAAATACATACATACATCTCTATGTTCTTTACAAATCCGTATGTACTATTTAAATTTAAAGAAATAAAAAAAAATTAAAAAGTTAAGTTATTGGGGTAGTTTATGTCGCTATCAATAAATTCTTGCAATAATCTTATCAACCGTTATGTTAAACTACGGAGTTGTTACGATTTTTTGTGAGTTTTATATTGAAAACAGGCTTTGGTCTACTTTTTTTCCAAAAATTTAACCCACCAACTCCCACCAGAACGGGCGTTTTTGACTCACTGTTTAAAAAATGGCTTATAGATGGTTAAAATTTCCACTAAAATATTAAGCGCCAAATTTTTCTAAGGAGAACCGGATGTAAAGAAAAATAATAGTAATTTTAGCAAAACGGGGGACTTTAACCCTGTGTAGAAGACATTACGATGCGAGGGAGCAAAACCTTCCTGGGATTTGAACACCACTTAGGAATGCTAACGTAATTGTCACACAGCCACCTAGTACTTGTATTCGTCTGCGGGACCCCAGAATAAAGTAACTTACTAACGTAAAAATTAGCAAAAAAAAGTGTTTGCTTTTTAATAAAAGTGTGTTTAAAATATTAAAAAAATACACAGGAAAATCAACTTGTCTTTTTTTTATCGCCAATAATTGAGGAGTTAGATGCAATAAGGCCACTGTGGTGTAGTGGTAAGCAGTGCGCGCTTCCACTCCGCAACGCCTGGGTTCAAGCCCTGGTCAAAGCAGCATCGCAAAAAACATAGAAAAAGGTTTTTCCTTAACAACGGTCGTCCCTCGGCAGGCAATGGCACACCTCCGAGCAGTGTTGCCGTTTTAGCCCTTTGGTGGCTAGATTTAGCTACCACATAATTTTTTTGGCCACATAAATTTAAAATTGCCCCCAGCCCTTTTTTTAGCCCTTTTTAGAATTTATTTATTTTTGGCATGAAAAAGTTGTATATGCTTAATTTTTTTTTTGCATTTATGTAAGAGATGAATTTTTAAACTAAGAAAGACTGATATATATACATATATGTATTGTATGTTCCTTACGCTTTTATAAATACATACTGTAAAAGTATTGGGGCTGTTAACTTATCTTTTAACGATTTAACTATAGTTTAAAATAGATAAGTCCACGGCCCTTAATATGCTAAATTTGTTAAATTACCCATGAAGTCTATTGATCGTGTATGTTCTTGTGGTGTGTGCTGGTGTCGTTAGTGGTGAAATTAGCTCAATTTTCTAAGTAAAAAGTATTTTGGCAGAAATTTCTTGCAATATATGAGTCAAAGCCGTATTTGTGGAAGATTACGTTCACGATATTGCNAGCCACAACGACTATTTTTAGCTCTTTTTTAGCCCTTTTTTTAAAGGAATTTGGCTACCACTAAAAATTATGCGCGGCAACACTGCCTCCGAGTGTATTTCTGCCATGAAAAACAGCTTCTCATAAAAACACAATCGCCGTTCGGAGTCGGCGTAAAACTGTAGGTCCCTCCGCTTTGTGTCACAACATTAGGGCGCATGCCACAAATCGGAGGAGAAGCTCAGCCAAACACTAACATATGTGTAAGCGCCAATCTATTATTATTATTATTAGATGCAATAAGGGCGCTTCTGTTAAAACTGATTTCTGAGATATTGGCGTTAAAGTTTTTCATGTGTTGTAACTTTCTTGTTGTGGTAGTATATAAAAAATTAGTATTGAAAAAATTTTTCTACTGCGGAAAAAAATCATCAGATTACCAGTATTCGACCCTAATTTAACTGTTATAAACGCTTTCGATCGAAAAACGTGTTACCTATGTTTTTTCGGGGTAAGGTTTTTTTGGAAATGTTCAATGCCCCGAATTATACAAAAAAAAACTCCTTTAAAAAGGTAAATTTCATTTCGTAAAATAGTGTTTTATACGAGTAGTATTTAGTTCCTTTAAACGATATATTTCAATGTGCATACATCATGAAAATTTTGTACAAAATTCCTTAGGCGCCGAACGCCGCCGCCGCGCCGATATTTTCGTAACTCGGCGGCGGCGCGTGAGAAATTACAAAAAACGGCGGCGGCGGCGGCGTGGCTCGACGGCGTATACCTCTAATACATACATACACTATAGTGCGAAACTGAGTCCATGGTGATTTTTGTTGTACATGTGCAAGGTTTTTAAAGTAAAATTTTTTTTGTTACTTTTTTATAAAAACATGGTTTATGCTTTGACCAAAACCATATAAATCAAACTTTCAGTTGTTATGCAGAGCTTAGAAAAACTCAAAAAATTTTTATAAAAATTGTGGACTTTTAGAACTTTCAAACATTTTTGGGCATGCAGTTTTATAGCCTGTTAAATTTTAGTCTGATAAAGCGCAAGTTTTAAGCGGATAAAAAATTGCTGACGGCTTTTTCGGTATAAAGCATTTGAACATTTTATCAATCTACTCCAACAAGTTTTGAGTATCTTTTAAATAATTCTTAAGTGTAATAACACCCTAGCACAATCCGCAATACCAAAAAAGTAGGATTCGATAAAATTATATATGGATTTCGCTTGTATCGGATATTCCAAATTTAATACATGAAAGATTTTAAATAAAGTATCAAGTGATTTTAAAAATGTCGGTACCTTGTAAATTATACTGTCGAAAATAACGTAAAAAGAGTCTAACTTAGTTAGTTCCTCTCCGACTACCAATAGTAGCGGCTGAAGTGGAAGATTCTTTGATTTAACTTAATCTTTAATTCGTGGTACATCCTCTGATAATCGTTTATGCTGCTGCAATGCAGCAATGTCACTGCTTGCGCATCACATATTGATGGCTTCCATTTAAGCCGTTTTTCACCAGAAGTTTGTCCAACGGAAATTAATGACGGTTTAAGTATCGCATGCAAAAGCAGTGTCAATAAACAATCCATTGAGTCTGCATAAGAAAATAAAATAAATACTTGAAAAAATAAATATTAGAATTTATGCTTTACCAGTACTGATGTTTTTGTCAATTTGTTTTAGCATATCAATGGACGCTGCATCTCTTATTTTTGTCTTCATGTAAGGTATAATTGACTTTCTAAATTTTGGCCATTCGTTTAGCAAATTCTGCGAACAGTTGGGAAATTTCGCTTCAAAATCAATCTCAACCTGCAGTATAATTGAAAATATACAAATTCCAAAGTTTTATATCATAAAATAAGAAAATTTAAAATACATATATAAAGCTAATCTTACCAAAGTGTATCCAAGACTGTGTTTCAGCTTATTACTAATTTACTATTGCTCGCCTGCTCCGACAAACTTGATTGGGTGGGTTGACATTTAGGTGCAATGCTTAAAGCGCAGTTACCCACGGACGTAAAAATGGAGAACGTGTCAGCTGACACGATCTATCTTATGGGATCTGCGTGTTAACAAAAACTCACCACCGCATGACCGTGACGTAGACGTTGCTTCTCTCTCTTTCTATCAAAAGCATACTTGATATCTTTCTACGTACTTCTACGCTATGCTACGTACACGTTCGTGGGTAACCGCGCTCTTAGTACTCCTGTTTCTTTTTTTATTTTCCTTCGGATGTTTGTTGCCTTATCATAAAGTTTGCCTGTTGAATTTTT
This sequence comes from Rhagoletis zephyria, assembly GCF_001687245.7. NCBI lineage: Eukaryota > Metazoa > Arthropoda > Insecta > Diptera > Tephritidae > Rhagoletis > Rhagoletis zephyria. The sequence goes on along the minus strand of NW_016157273.1, from coordinate 152,355 downwards.
GCCATATCGACGGTTGCAGCAATAGCGCTAAATAAAAGTAAAATAAATGCATTTAAGTGTTGAATTTTTTTTTAATATTCACAACGTTTTTCAAGCTAATTTATTCTGTTATTTTTCTATAAAAATTGTATCCAAGCTTTAGCCAAAACCATATAAATCAGAGTTTCGAACTTTCTTCCACTTTTTATTTCGTAAGAAATTCATGCTTATAAGGAAAAAGTGCAAAAATCTGTCAGCTAAAAAAATTATTAAAAATCAGTGCTATTTTTTATCCGCTTGAAACTTGCTCCTCCTTTACATATGTATTTACAAATTTTGATAGTAAGTGAATATGAAAATGCATACATACCATAGCACTGATCGCGTTGAGAAGTGGTCAACAATGGTATTTACCAAAATGTGACGACTAACATCTGACAGCACGGTCTTTTCTTTATATTGTTTAAAGATGCTTTGACATCTTTCAGTGGCATTAAGTATAACTTTAAATTCTTTGCTTCCATGTCTCTTATCGAGTCGTGAGACTCTTGGCTAGAGTTTATCCAACTCTTGCATGATCCTATTGACGAAATGGTATCAGCCTTAAAATAAAAAAAAAAAGTATGCAGAGCTTATCGTTGATGTGAAAATGATTTACTCACTTCATTCTGTCGCCAACGTGCAACTCTTTCTTTAAACTTTACTCTCGTTCCGAGCATTGATGCAAGGAAAAGTTCATTTATGTCCCCATTGTTGATGAAATACAGACCTTCTAAATCCATTCCGCAATCTGTCAATAACATAAATATGCATATGGTTCCGCGCAGTTTCTCAAAGAACTTACCGAGAATTCTTTGATAAACTTCTTCACTGAAGTTAATTTTACCACATACGACATCTTTCACATTTTCTTTTTCGCGTGGAGCTTCAGTGGCTTGGCTTTGCTGCAGTGAAGTCTCAACTTAATTTTCCATGGTTAAATCACCATCAACAACGAAATATATGCCCGCCGATTCCCCAAAGACACTTTCTGTACCCATTCTTCTTAATATTTAAATAGTTTTTTTTTTAATAATCTTTCACAAATAATACACCGAATAAAAATGCAACCGAATGACGAAGAACGCGCACGCAAATAAAATATTACGGTACTTTTATGTTCTCTCACCACATACCCTGTAAAATTCACAATAGCTCATCTCAAAACAAACAGAAATCATGTTTCCAGACCTTTTTAACAAGAACTAAATGTAAAATTAACACTTTATGTGTTTGAATCAACATTATTCAGGTTGCAACAAACAGGAATCACGTTGCCATATATTTTTAACACTATTCACATGTAAATTAAACACTATACCTTGGTAAATTTACCAAAAATACTTCATGTTACTCTTAACACTTTTTTCCTGTTAAAAATATCATGTTAAAATGGAAAAATTGGATCGTGTTACTTCAAAATCGAGGGTATTTTTCTGGGTGCACATAATACCTTGTGACAGGCAATTTTACACACAAAAAAACAATATACATATTCGCGAAATCAAGGGCCAAATACAGTAAAATTGCATTCTTAATTTTTCTCTCTGACGTCAGAATTTTTTAAAAGAAACTTGAAATTTGAAAGACATGGGTAATTCAAAAAATTATTTAAAAAATTTAGTGCAAAGTACTTTTAAAACCGGTATGGGTATCAAATTAAAGAGAAACAAATAACACCTTTTGGGGCGTTAGGAAAGATTAGGTATTGAAAATTCCCTTTTATAAATTTATCCTTGAATATCCTTGAAATTTTTCAATTCTTATTTAAAAAAAAAAAATTATATGTTAAGGACTAATTTTATAAGCTTAAAAAAATAAAATAGATTAAAGGGGCATTCCAATTCGTCCTTGTGAACCCAAAAAATTCTGCAGTAGGTACATACACATTTTCAATCAATTTCAACTTCACACTCAGTGCCTACATATGTATTAGCACTTTTTTGTGACTTTGTGTTGGATTCTAACACAAAGAGAAACACAGTTTTCGATTGCTTTAAATTCTACAGAATTTTTCTTTCCTTTGGTACCCATATTTTTGTTTTACATTGCACTGAATTTATTAAATATAAAAATTATAAAGTCTTTTTAAAAAAATCATGACGTCAGGCAAATGCCCATTTATATGCATTTAATTATATGTAATATGACGTAGACTTTAATGCAAGAATTTAAATAATGAATAAACAAAAGGAATATAGATAAAACTAGTCGAAATAAGGCGCTTCTTTTATTTCTGCCACTAGTAATATGAACTTCTTTGAACCAGAAAATAAATTTTTGACTTATCTTTTTTGCATCAAGCTTTTTTCGATATAACTTAAGTTACTTCATCATATATGTACATGCTAAAGTATTATTAAATGCATATATATTTAATTACTGTCTTTCGTTTTGTTACTTATGAAATAATTTCCACTTTAAATAAACAAGTACGTGCCAAGCCCATTTACTTATTATTTATTATATGATAGGAGAGCTTCTCAAACCATATTGATGAAATTTTTTCGATTTAACTTGTTGAAAAATAATAAATATCTAATTCCCGGGACTGATCCCGGGATCCAGGGATTGAACCAACGACATCCTGAAAATCCCGGGATCGTAAAAATCGAAAAAATTAGCATCCCTAATGTAACACATCAAAAAACATTTTTATACCCGAGCGCACTTGTGCACCGGGGTATTATAACTTTGTTCACATAACGGTTGTTTGTAACAGGCTAAACGAATCGAGATAGATATAGACAAATGAATACGTTAACGATCAGAATGAATAGAGAAATCGATTAAGCGGTGACTGTCTGTCCGTACGTCCGTCCGTCCGTCTGTGCACGCGATAACTCGAGTAAAAATTGAGATATCTTAACGCACTTCTTTCGGGCGTAGAACGGACGGTATTGCAAATGGGCAAAATATGACAATAACCACGCCTACCTCCCATATAACGGTAATTTTCAGAAATACGAAAACTTCGATATTTTGGTAACTACTGAAGATTATTCACTCAAACTTGATATTTACAATAATTTTTAGACGAAAAATAAGAATATTATGAATTTTTGGAAAATGGGCGTAGCCACTTATTGTTACATGTGTATATCTTGGTAACCGCTGCACCAATTTCTTCCAAACTTCGCACAGTTGTTAGCCTTACTACAGCATACCAAATGGCCGAAAATTTTTAAAATCGGACAATAACCACGCCCACATATGGGATGTGGGCAACGGTAATTTGGAGAAATACGAAATCTTCGATAAATCAGTAAACACTAAAGCTATTTTATTCAAACTTGATGCTTGCAACGATTCTTTACCAAGAAATACGTTTATGATAAAATTTTGGAAAATGGGCGTGGCACCGCCCACTTATGATCACATATATGTATCTCGGTAACCGTTCTACCAATTCGTACCAAACTCCGTATGGTTATTGTGCTTGCTACGTAAAAGCAAAGCGTTGAAAATTGTTCAAATTGGACTAAAATTTGGGCCGCTTTTCATATAACGGTAAATTTGGTGAAAATCATATACATATTTAAGACTTGCGCCGGGTATTTAATGTTCAGTTCCGCCCGAACTTAGACTTTCTTACTTGTTTTTACATTATTTTATTTGGAACTGCGAAATCTCTGCCAAGCATGCGTAATCTTTTTCTACAGTCTTGCAACTACAACATTGGTCCGATGCGTAAGCCATCAAAAGTCCTTATAAGAAAACTCAAGAGCACAGATGTGCATTTTAGGCAATATTAAGAAAACGGTCATGTGCAAAATTTTAGTAAAATAACTTCAAAACTGAGGGAGTTATTCATAAAACAATTAAAATTTTAAATTAAAAGTGGAGCCAATCTGGCAAAACTGGGGACGCCATTGAATTCCGCTAAATAACTACTCGCTCGAGGCGACAAACTTGAAACTTGACAAAATTGTAAATTATTTTCGATTGACGCTGCACCAGTTGACTTTCAGTTATATTTTTTTTTTTTTTATTGCAGTGCAATAATTCCTTTTTGGGAATTGCATCGGGCTGCAAATGTCGGATGTATCCTCCTGGCTTTCATCTTCACAATGTAGCATCATGGCAAGATCGTTGTTTAAACACCGTTGTTTTCCAAAGAATTTTTTATTCTCATTCTTTTGATTGTTTCAGAATTTGGAGAACCTGTAACGTCATCAGCGTTTTTCGATTTTAGTTTTTGTAATCATTTTTAATCCTTTCTTCTGTGCGTGGGTAGAAAAATGTGTGCTTATAGCGAGGTTCTAAATAGGTGGATATGGCAAATAAATTGTTATGTTCTAGGAATGAAAGTTTCGAAGAAAATTCTCTTTTGAAAGTCTGCCAGCCGAATTAGTTCAAAGTCTTGTTATTTTTTTAAACGGCACCCCGTTTTTTATAATAATTTCAATTATTGGAATCACGGACGATGAAGGTCTCAGATCCGCTTAGTTCCCGGGTAACTTCATGAAAAGGTTCAACTGTAACGAATAGCTTGTAATTAGTTTTTTTATTAATTGAGTTCGACTTTTCCTAGCTGCATGCAGTCACAATTAAATACTAACCGCTGTTGGTACCATAATCCGTTTTGTTGTTCCATTCCATGCATTTAATGTGCTTTGGTATTTAGACGCAAACGAACGCAAATTTTCAACATATCGTTAATATAGTCAGAGTGTCCAGATTTGGCGATTTCGCGCCAATTTGCCGATTTTTTTTTGGATATTTGCGCGTAAAAATTTAGGAAATCGCCATTAGCGATTTTTGGCGATTTTTTCCCTTCAAATAAATTTTTTCCAATTATAAAAATATACCAAACTTAGTTTTCCACGATAATTTTACAGAAGAGGCTAATGAACTGCGTGATAAACTTGACTTTAGAAGCGTATTAAAAGACCGTCAAAAATGTTTAATCACCCTAATCGAAGATCTCTTGAAACGATTACCTAGTCAATTAAAGACTTTTAAAAAATCTTTGATTTTGTCAGCATAAAAGTGTGTGAATCACAAGAGGGCGAGGGACCTGCCAATTCACTGTTTGACTTTGAAGGAAAGAAAATCAGCGGAAACTGAATATTTAATTCTTTTAACTTAACCATGGAATGACTTTTCTCAGAACCATTCCATCCAACTCTGAAGAATTTTGATAATTGCTTACCGAGTGAAAACCGCAACAGGCAGTAAAATGTTTGGAAATATAAGTAAATTCATATTATTATCTTTGCCGCAATCACATGCTTTGTTGAGCGCGTTTTTTCCGTAATGAAACAAAAACTAAGATTCGAAATAGCATGAGGTTGGAAAGCCTTAATTCAATACTTGGAATAAAGTGTAATATATATGAAGGCTTATAGTTTCTGCTGCAAAACATTTCCAATATCATACAGTATGTTATCAAGGTTGAATAGCTCAGTATATGACAACAACAGAAATGTAAATAATTCAGACACTACAGGTGATTTTGAAAAAATTGTGGAAATAGCTGATCTCGCCTTATTATTGGTTTTTATTTAATTTTTAGCGCCAACCTCTTAAAAGCGGATTGTGCGATTAATCAATTAATATGAGTTATAATAAATTTAATAATTGCGCAGTCCTATTGCAAAATGTTTTGAAACATATATGTTTAAAAAGTATGCGTATTTTTAAAGAAAATTGTTTGTACATCACTATTATATAAGTGATTTGTGTTATTTATTATTACCCTCTGAAGGTTTTTGGTTTTAAAAACTATATTATAACAAGATCTCATTTTTAAAATAAAAGATTTGTTAAATCGATTTCATGAATTTTATTAAAAAAAAATTTGCGATTTTTGGCGATTTTTTTCAGAAATTGCGTTTTTTATTTAAACAATCTGGACACCCTGAATATAGTAACGAAAGGGCGTAATTCACATTGTCGCTGAAATGCCAAAAAGCCACGCAACTAAAAATTGTTATTGCATAAAACGATGGGGGAACTGATGATTCGATGAAATGCGTCATAATCAGAGGTGGGCACTACCACAAACAAGCGTGAGCTAAAAGTGAGAATGTGTTAGTGTGCCTAATTCATTTTGCATTAGATATTAAATTCGCCTTGAATTGATTCTTATTTGATTTCTGAACTTGGCTGTCAACTTTTATTTTTATTTCGCTGCGTGCAAATTTTGACAATTATCACAAATCTAAAATCAGTGTTGTTGTTTTCGAGTGCACAGATGAGTATTTGCATAGTAAAACCGGTCAAAATTATTTGGTATGTTTTTCTGCTAAGTAATAAAAGAAAACACGGAACTTAATCATAAGAAGCCGTTTTATGAAAAATAATTATTCCACTTTTCTAAGAAAAAGTAGAAGGAAAACTAGCGATGCATTCAGTATTTCCAATATGCCTTTGACAAATAATTTTTGATAGTTAAATAATTCTTACCTAATTAAAGGTTATCTTTTACCGGACGAATAGTCGATTCTCTTTATAGCTAGAAGTGGAACATTTCCGCTGGAAATACCTATTGAAGGATCTTACTCATTGACTTTAAATTACAAAAGAATCGGGACGTACGGGAACAGTCTTAATGTAGCATCTCCAAAAAAAAATGGCGACAATTTGTCATTTTGTTTGTCTGATATACGTTTTATCACTGTTCTTGCACAATATTCGCATTCGCAAAAGCTCCGCATTGATGATTGCGAATGCTAAAGCGAATGCGATTGTTAAAATTAAGGCGGAAGCTCCGTGGTTGCGAATGCGAATATTCGCAACAACCCTGGTTTCAAGTATACGTCTATGAATTATATCTAAAAGCAACCCTGCAGGAAATGTGACTAGTTTGTAGCTAACCATTAACTAACTAGCAGTGTAGTCGACTACTGGTAACTATTTACTAACTTTTTTTTTACCGTAACTAACTACTTTTGAAAGGCGATGACCGCAAACTGGTGAGAACTGGTTTCCTCTGTATTGGATCTCAACTAACTTGTAGCTAACTGCTTTTGGACATAAACTATCAATAAAAAAAGATTATTTAAGTGTTTTTAATTTTTATTTGTTTATTTATTTTATTTAACATTACATATTTGCTTATTTGTTCACATGTTCTTTTGCAGGTATTCTCATATTTGAATTCGATCAGACATAACATCAAAATGGTAACATAAAATTTCGACCTTTATTTTATTTGTCCTGAATACGAAAAAGAATCTGCGAAGTGCAGAAAAAAGTATATTGAAAGTAATTTTTATTTAAATAGAAACTTGGATATTTAGGATATTTAAATAGAAACTTGTAAAGAAAACAAACTTCCGATATGATGCAGACTCCTGCGCGACTTAACAACTAACTTAAAGTTAGTTAGGTCATAGCTAACTAAAAGTCTTTTTATTTATCGAAATCCCGCAAAACATCTAGTTAGGTTGGTTATTTTAATCAATTGATAATATTTTTCTGCAGGTTATTTACTTAGTATGAATGAAAAATAAATGTATTATGCACGAAACAATAAGTTTTTCTGACGAAACCTTCTCAATTACATCGACAACCTATTTTCTTTACTTGTATACTCTTGCTAACAGCAGAACTACCCACCCGGACATAGGGCGTTTCGCCGCCCCTGGCCAAAGCAGACCAAACACACGGGGTTTCTATACATTTCGGCTGCAGCGCCGTTCATTGGGTCCATTTTCTGCAAAACCATTGCTTATCATAAAATGAATACGTATTATGAATTTTAACCAGATAGTATAAAAAACAAGTAAGAAAGTCTAAGTTCGAGCGGAGCCGAACATTAAATACCCGGCGCAGGTACCGCTACATGGTAAGCCGGTGTGTATCAATTTTGAGTAAATTAGTGTCCTTAAATTTCGAAATATTGAAGTTTCAAGCATTTCTGAAATTTACCGTTATATGAGAAGTGGTCGTAATTTTAATCTGCTTCTATGTGGCAAGCACAATAATCATACCGAGTTTGGTACAAATTGGTAGAACGGTGACCGAGATACATATATGTGATCATAAATGGCCGGTGCCATGCCTATTTTCCAAAATTTTATCATAAGCGTATTTCTTGGTAAAGAATTGTTGCAAGCATCAATTTTGAGTAAATTAGCCCTAATATTTACTGATTTATCGAAGATTTCGTATTTCTCCAAATTACCGTTATATGGGAGGTAGGCGTGGTTATTGTCCGATTTTAAAAATTTTCGGCCATTTGGTATGCCGTAGCAAGGCTAACAACTGTGCCAAGTTTGGAAGAAATTGGTACAGCGGTTACCAAGTTATACACATGTATCCATAAGTGGGCGTGGCTACGCCCATTTTCCAAAAATGTACAATATTCTTATTTTTCGTCTAAAAATTATTGNTTCCAAATACCTCGACTGCAGCGCTACCCAGCAGGTCCACTTTTATAAAAATAATTTTTCATCATACTGATACATAGCCCACATTTAAACTTTGAAAGAAATCGGTTAATAAATACGACTTTTATAAATAATTCTACTTCATCGCCACCTAGCGAGTTTTCTAATAGGATATAATAGGACCATATATGCAAGATATAACCTCCGCCAATTTGACGGGACCTCTATCCAGTGGTTTTTGTGTTTAGTCCGAAGAACGAAAACGGCTATCATCATTTTATGTATATAGGTATGTAGATAACGAAACTCATAAAAATCAAGTTTTAAACTTTGTGCAAATTTTAAAAAAATCCTCATAATTTTGCCTTTTACTAAAAATTAAAAACAAAGTTGCAATAGTTCAATGAGATTTAGAAATCTAGGGGAAAATTGTTCCTAATCGAATGATACTTGCCCGTTTACGTAAATGTATATAAATGCAAAATTTCATGTGTTTGAGTTATACAGCGGATTAGGGTTATAAATAACGATATTTTTCTGTGGAAAATCGGCATAGGCTTAGTCGTTACCAATCCGGCCGGGGAGCAGTTTTGCCATTTGTCACAAAACCGAAGTAGCCAAACCTTACTACTGAACAGTGGCACATATCTCACATTTATCGTGAATATTGGCATAAGCAGAGTTGCCACTTTGGTAAATTATTACCAAAATTGGTAGAAAAAATTTGCGTTGGTAAAAAGGTAAATTTTTTTTCATTTTGGTACACTTTTGTTAAATTATTTTATTTGGAAAACGAATAAAATTTTGTTCCCGATTTATTTTACGTAGTTATACAAATATTATGATTTTATTTTCAAAAGTGTAGTCTTCTTTATTGCATTAATTTTCGAACGCTTAATGCACACTTTTTATATACGTACATACTTACATACATATGTAAGTATGTATATCGATAAAACGCGAACAAATCGTGCTCCATTAAAAACTCATTTCACTAAAATCTTGAGGAGCCTTTGAACATTTAAACATTTGAAATGTTTCTTTGAAAAGAAGAAAAAATGGGCAGGCTTGTATTTACACGCTATGATTGTACAAAAAAAAATTATAAAATCACCGCCAGTTTTTATAAATCGAGCCCTAACCGCCAAAATAACGTAAGCGACTTTTTTTTTAATTTTATTTTTGATGCAGAAATGCATTTAGATGCTCTAGGAATATTTCTGCATCAAAAAGAAAATTTTGAAAAAAATGTCGCTTACGTTATTTTGGCGGTTAGGGCTCGAAATGTCAAATGAAAATTAAAACACAAAAGACCGGCGGCAAATATATTTTTTGAATCAAATGGAGTTTTTAGCTGCTCATTGTTGGTTACACTACAATTCCATGGACTAGAAAACTGCACACCGAAAATGGTTCTAAAAATTCAGAGTAAAAAGTTCGAAATTTAGACGAAATATTTTTGGTTTTTTCGCAATGTTGTAAACGTCCTTGATTTGTATGCGTTTAGTTAAAGCGAAAACCATTTTCTTATAAAAAAAGAACAAAAAAATGTTTACTTAAAATATTAAAAAAAATACCAAGCGCTTTTTTGAGTCACTGTATTAGCTTAGAATAACTCCAATTTAAGTTTTTTAATGGTGAAGTTTCGTTGTTGCCTTTAGTTTCATCACTTTCGCTTTTTGGTTTAAGAAAACCGCGAAGATGCCATTAATATGATCTCAAATACCATGTCACCATGTAAAAAAAGGTTATTGGTAGATATTTTCCAGATTTGGTAGATTTTTTCCAAGTAGATGGTAAATATTTTTTTTCGTCAGTGGCAACTCTGNGATATTTTCCAGATTTGGTAGATTTTTTCCAAGTAGATGGTAAATATTTTTTTCGTCAGTGGCAACTCTGGGCATAAGTCAAAAACTTTCGATAGGTTAGTCATTCTTTTATGTGGGATAACTACACTTTTCGTATTGTGCCATTGTTCATTTCATAGTTTCAGTAAGACACTTAGTACTTTTTTGATGGGAAATAACGACACTTTTCGTTTTGTGCCGCTGTTCAGCAATACAAATGGAAATTTTTTAGTTTAAATACTTACAGTGAGTGGAAGATCAACCTATCACGGCAGCCAGTTCGAAAACGCCCTATCTCAGAAAACTTTTCAAAAACGTTCAGAAATTGATTAAAAAATGCCCTATCTCAGAAAACTTTTCCAGAACACCATATTTCAGGGTTCGGTTCGAAAATGCCCTATCCTAACATATTTGCAGTTGAGATAGGGCGTTTTTGAACCAAATTCTGAAATAGGGCGTTCTTGAAAAGTTTTCTGAGATAGGGCGTTTTTCAATCAAAATTTAAAATAACCAAATTCTGAAATAGGACGTTCTTGAAAAGTTTTCTGATATAAGGCGTTCTCGAAAAGGCTTCCGGGATGAATCGATCTTCCATTTAGGTGTCGATATGTACATTTATTCATTTGTAAAGTTAGAGGTAATACAATTACTTAGTTAGACAAAAAATTTAACCTTTGAAAGGTTCCCACAAAACTTAACGGCTCTAAAGCATTGTTTGCACTTTGCTCTGGTATCACTAACTTTGTAAAAATAAATCCATATCATAGATTTTGGCGGTGTCATTGCTTAAAGCAATTATTTTTCAAAAAACAACGCTGTGGAAAGTTTTTCCTTAGAAAAAACTAGCCAATGCCCACTTACTTCGCGGCGCCTAATAAGAGCCTTTGCGTTGGCCAATACAAAAATAGCGTTTAAAAGCAAAATCGGTCTTCAAAGCAAACATTTTTAGTTTAAATTGAAACGAATAAAGAGCAGAATTCTCCTCACACATAGGCCAAGAATAGTAGCGCTGTGATACCATATAGAATACTAACTGGAATACTTTTACGGATGTGGTGGAATTTTTCGTTGTCAATTTGCCACTTCTACAATTTACCTTAATATTTATTAACTGGTTTCTTTGCGTCTTACTGCTGTACTAACGGCCGCCCCGTGCAATTTCGTCAATCGGAGGTAGGTGCAAGATCGCAAATGCTTTTTTCATCATGCAGGTAGCTTACATTTTGAATTTAAAAGAAATCGGTTCATAAATACGATTTTTATAAACAACTCGATTCCAGCACCACCTAGCGGGAATATTTTTCGTAGACGTATTTTTCATCATGAGAATAGCACACATTTTGAATTTGAACGAAATCGGTTCATAAATACGACTTTTATAAATAACTCGACCCCAGCGCCACCTAGCTAGTTTTCTGGTAGCCTATAATAGGACCATATATGCAAGGTATAACCTCTGAAAATTTGACTGAAATCTATGTTGTAGTTTTTGAGTTAACTCCGAACAACAAAAACGGCTATTACTTTATATATATAGATATGGCCAACATGATATGGCACTTGCTCAAATCGATTCGATACTAGTACTTTTCTTTCGATACCAAGTAGGTATTGCAACAACGATTTGAGTAAAAAAAGTAGTTTGTATCGAAACAAAAGTATAGAGTCATACTCGTATTTACTTGTATCGGAACATCCCTAAACCTCAGTAGATTGTGATGTCAAATGTGCGCAACCACGATTAGATGATAGTTTTTAACTAGGCTGCGCAAGTTAGACTTTTTCTTCTAAATAGTACGGTTTGGAAATAAAAGAGACCGATGCTTTTTATTTTGACGTTTTGGAACGCACCCATAAACATTATTTACTTTTTTAGTAACAGGATGAACAAGTTATCGTTGTAAAAGATTTGCGCTTTTTGTATAGTTTAGTTAAATAATATATTTTACTAGTGTATTAAAACTGAAAATTGGTGACCTGGCGCGTTGTCGACCACGTAATTGCTCGTACAAAAAAATATACACAATAAAAGTTTTCTGTTAATAACTTTAAAATACGTAACAATATTAACCTTCCGCCATCGGAATATGATGTACCCTCCCGACAATTTTGGACGCAAATTGAACGATATATTTCAATGTTTGTACAGCGGTCGAAAAAATTACAGCCCCACCATATATTATTTTTTATTAAATTTTGGTTATTTTTTACAAAAATATAGCGCATTCTTTAACAAAGCCCGTGTAATTCAAAGTTTCAAATATATGGGCAAATCTAAAAAACAGGTAACCTTGGTGTTATTTAGCTTTATTTTCACTGTTGGAAACTATATCGGGCTGGTTGCTCTTGGACATAATTCATTAAAGTATACTTGAAGCCTCTAAAAAAATTCGGATCAATTTACTGTATAACTTTTGAATTATAGGTGTTTAAATTAAAAAAAGTAATGAAAACAAGTGATTTTTTTTTGTAATTTTTAAGAGGGGCACAATTAATTATGTCGTAATTTTTGAAGCACACCATATTTTGTTTTGTAGTAACTCAAAGTCTGTAACTTTACATTTCACAATTTTCAAAATTTTCGATTTATCGCATATAGGTTTTGAAGCATTTAATTTTAAGAACTTTTTAAGTATGTATTGTATTCTACAAACAATTACGAATAATTTGATACCTTAGCAAGAGCTGTGCTTTCAAAATAAACTAACTTTTAAGATAAAATATTCAGCGATCTTGAGCAAAATTTTTATTCCAAAAACACTTTAATTGAAGGCACCATTAGCGCACACAAGGGGTGGGTTTTTGGGTGCAAACCCCCCCTAAAGCTAATAACCTCAAATACAATCTGCATCTTAAAGCTAAGAATCCAGCTCTCAAGGAAATTATAAGAAATATTTATTATAATTTCTGTTGCTTGAAAAAGCGCTTTGCTTTTGCAGTAAATTTTTATGAGGGAATAAATATACGAGCATTTTTTTTCTTGAGAGCTGCAAACTGATTTAAGAAATTTTGGTAAAAGAAAATTTATTTTCCATTTCTCGTCCGTCGTTTTATATGAATTTTTCGTTTTTCTTGAGAGTTAAGTTTTTCGGTATTTGAAATATTAAAAAAATTTAGCAATCGTGAAAAATAACCATCTCTATCGAAAACCAGAAATCGAAAAAATTAATATAGAAGAGCAAAAATTCATGGAACAATCAATTTATTTTTACTGACTCTTTTTTAAAATTTTCTATTAGGTACTTTTGAAAGTTGAGCGCATCTTGAGTTTATAGAACTTTTTATTAAACAAGTAGTTTTTAAGGAAAGAACACAACCGACTTCAATTCTCATATTCAAATTTAGGGGTACCGTTAATTTCTTCATGATCCAATCATCGGATCTCTAAACCAAATTACGGGACGAACCTTGAGGTACTATCTTTCTAATAAAAAAAGGATTATTGAAAACGGTTCACGTGGTCCAAAGTTATGTATTCCGACGAGATGATAACCTCCCTTTTTTTTGAAGTCGGTTAAAAGCGTTTGAGTTCTGTTAACCTGTAAATAAAGTGCAGTTTATGAATTTTAAAAGGTTTATTTATTTATTACATGCTGTACATAAAACTTGCATAAATGTATTTTAAAGGGGGTATTATCTGAAGCAAATTTTCAGTATTTTCCGGTGATATATCTTCAGAAATATAAAACCCCCCCTAAAATATAGTCCTGGGTGCGCCCCTGGAAGGCACATTTGGAAAATACATCGAAACGATCTAAATCTTTCTATAACTGCTAGTCCTTATAAAATTACATATACCTGTAAAATGCTTCAAAAAATATGTCTCTAGAAGTGTGTAAAAACCCTGATTTACTACTTTTAATGATGCTCCTTCTTTTAGTCAGAATATTTCGAGAGTGGTATCAAAAGAACTGTTTTTCGACAAATGTTCTGATAGTTGCTCTTATTTAATTGGAGCCTTCTAAATTCATTGGCATCCTCAGTTTTACCCTATTGGCTCTACTTTTCGAGATAGCGGTACTTGAAACTTTGCTTAGATTTTAACTATTTTATAAAAAAAAAGTCCTTGGGTTTTGAAGATATTTTACTAAAATTTTGTCCATAACCGTTTTTTAATATTACCTTAACTATTCCATAAAATCATCGAAATAGATTCACTAAAACATATAGCTCCCCTACAACTGATTGATCAGAGACGTTGTTTTGCGTTATAACTCCTCCAATTAAGCAAGGATAAATTTAGTATAGGGTCACTTTAACATATAGCACGCATACAATTTATTATTCAGATATGAAGTTAGAGTTATAGCGCAAAAACACATATCTGAGTAATCAGTTGTATTGGAGCTATATGTTAATGTAAACCTATTTCGATAATTTTAAGAAATAATTAAGGTAATACTAAAAAACTGTTATGTGCAAAGTTTTAGTAAAATAACTTCAAAACTGAGGGAGTTATTTATAAAATAGCTAAAATTTAATCACATTTTCAAGTACCGCTATCTCGAAACCCGCAGTCAATCTTTTTACCAGGGCATGCCATTGAACTCAGAATGTCCCAATTAAGTGAGTTCAACTTTCAAAATCTTTACTCACAGTTTACAAGTTTTATTTTCTATTTCATGTTTATTCCTCGTCTGACTTTTGAAGCACTTGATGAAAATGAATTCCACTTATATTAATCGATTTATTAAGAAATTACCACTAAAATGATATATAAAACATAGGTGTGCTCACAAATTTGAAAATTAAAATTTTTTTTTGAAAGTGTACCTATTTTTTAGATTTGCCCATAAAGAGGAACAAAAATTTAAATAATAACAATGGTGGGGGTGAATATGTAAATGAAGAAAAGAATGGACATATTAAGATCACGATAAAGGAAAAAATAAAGATGAAGAAGAAGATGAAGACCAAGACGAGGAAGAAGACGAAGATGAAGATGACGATGAAGATGAAGATGAAGATGAAGATGAAGATGAAGAAAGGACAAAGATCATAGCCCCTTCACTTAACTTAACTCACCTCAACTCATCTCACCTCCGCTTAAAAACTTACTCCACCTGAGCTCACTACATATTAATTCACCACTACTTAGCTCCCCACACCTAAATCCACCACTACTTCACTCCCCACACCCAAATCCAACACACAATTAATTCACCACACCTTAACTCACCACGCCTTAACTCACCACACCTTAACTCTCCACACCTAATCCACCACACCTAAATTCACCACTCCTCAACTTTCTCACCACACCTTAATTCACCACACCTTAATTCACCACACCTCAACTCACCACAACTAAATTCACCACACCTAAGCTCGCCACACCTTTTAAGCCCACCACACCTGAATTCATTACGCCGTAACTCCCACACCCAATTCCGCCACACCGCAACTCACCACACCCAATTTCACCACTTGACATGATATCACTTGATGTGGCATCAATGACAACATCATTTGCCATAAAGTGAACCAAAATAAACCGGATTTTTAATCTTATATAATGAAATATAAAATAATAGCGGCGTTCATACAAATTGATAAACTTCCGATAAGATTAAGATTCATGTAAGGAAGAAGGTAAAGTTGAAGGCAAAGATTAGAATAAAAGTAAAGAAACCTAAATATAAAAGCAAAGAGGAAGGAAAATTTAACTACCTAACCTAATAACAATGGTGGGGGTGACTACGTAAATGAATATATTGATCAGCATAAAGGAAAAGATAAAGATGAAGACGAAGGTGAATATGAAGATGAAGATGAAGATGAAGATGAAGATGAAGATGAAGATGAAGATGAAGATGAAGATGAAGATGAAGATGAAGATGAAGATGAAGATGAAGATGAAGATGAAGATGAAGATGAAGATGAAGATGAAGATGAAGATGAAGATGAAGATGAAGATGAAGATGAAGATGAAGATGAAGATGACTTATGGTACAAAACTCTTAAAAATTGATCTAGGCTTAACACGTGATTCGAACCGACGATCCCACTGAAAGAAATCTGATGAGGAAATGTGGTGATTTCCGAAATAGCTATCATTTTTTAAATTATTGTTGCTTTTCCACAATAAGATTTTCATTAAAAACGGCCTCAAGCTCAATAAAAATTTTTGAATATAATTGTTATAGGGCCATAAAATAACAAAAACAAATAACTTAAGGACGAGCGCACCTAAGAGTTAAACATTCTAATAATAGAAATATTAACAAAAACCAATAAAACTAACAACCACATGATCAAGTTTAAACAGCACTGGAATAGCTGCGCTTGATTGTAGTTGGTTTAACAAATGAAATAGTGGGATAAAGCAACAAGAATTCACAAGGTGAACTTAGCACTTAGCTGCGCTTAATTGTAGTTGGTTTAACAAATGAAATAGTGGAAAAAAGCAACAAGAATTCACAAGGTGAACTTAGCACAGTGCGTAGGCAACTGGCTGAGTCAGTGGGATCGTCGGTTCGAATCCTACTGAAAGAAGTCTGATGAGGAAATTTGGTGATTTTCGAAATAGCTATCACTTCTGCCATTTTTTCAAATTATTGTTGCTTTTGCACAATAAGTTTTTCATCAAAAACGGCCTCAAGCTCAATAAAAATTGTTCGAACCGACGATCCCACTGAAAGAAGTCTGATGAGGAAATGTGGTGATTTCCGAAATAGCTATCACTGCTACCATTTTTTAAATTATTGTTGCTTTTCCACAATAAGTTTTTCATTAAAAACTGTCTCAAGCTCAATAAAAATTGTTGAATATAATTGTTAAAAGGCCATAAAATAACAAATCCAAATAATTTAAGGACGAGCACACCTAAAAGTTAAACATTCTAATAATAGAAATATTAACAAAAACCAACAAAACTAACAACCACATGATCAAGTTAAAATAGCACTGGAATAGCTGCGCTTGATTGCAGTTGGTTTAACGAATGAAATAGTGGTAACAAGCAACAAGAATTCACAAGGTGAACTTAGCACAGTACGTAGGCAACTGGCTGAGTCAGTGGGATCGTCGGTTCGAATCCTACTGAAAGAAGTCTGATGAGGAAATGTGGTGATTTCCGAAATAGCTATCACTTCTACCATTTTTTCAAATTATTGTTGCTTTTCCACAATGAGCTTTCCATTAAAAACGGCCTCAAGCTCAATAAAAATTGTTGAATTGAACATTAATTAATTTATCGTTTTACTAGATGGGGAGTAAATGTAAGATATTTTTACTGTATGCTTTCATACTTGTTATAGTTAGTCCGGGCAAGATTGTTTGAACTTCTTAGAAAATCAAGGTTTAGGATTATGGTTGGAACAATCTGGTGAATCAATTCACAGAGAATTTCTCAAATTTTGGGAAAGATATAAAATTAATGTTATTGAAAATCCGACTTACTTGGTGAGATAAAAAAAGCAGTGGTTGAGTTCTCATCTAAGCACATTTAAAAAATATAGAAATACAAAAAAATACAAAAATAAAGAAAATTAAACAAAAATATATATAAATAGCAAAATACAAATAAAAGCAATGGGTCCAGTTCATCATCACGTAAGAATTTGTTAATGTTTCTGCATTTCGTTCATTTGCGTGTGTGAGAAGGTATTTCTGCGAATACTGGGCTGCTTACTATTTAAGCAAAGTATTTAACTAAATACTAACATTACATTTTTCTCAATTGTGACTATTTTTCATGTTATTATTATCTAAACAGTTGAATTGAAGCTGTATGAAATAATCTT
>NW_016157273.1:128153-134381 GCF_001687245.7 Rhagoletis zephyria | reverse complement strand
AAAAAAAAAAAAACCCTAAAACTGCTTGAGGCTCACTGTGTAGAGGCTTAGTGGTAGTGAGACTTTCGATTTAGTACAATTTTCCAAACCCTTATTGTCCTTTAACTACGTATCATTCAACCAGTTGCTTCATTTAGCCGGAGTCGTTACTGCCAACTATCTTTAGATATTAGGTAAGGATAAAAAAGTGCCAAAATGTGCCAAATAGAAAAATAAAAGTGCCAAACAAGGTGCCACTAGTTTTCATGCTTCCCATTTAGCAATAAAATAAGAACCACATTTCTAAAATAAAAGTGCACTGCTAAAATAAGATAAACCTGCTGTATAAACTTTGGGAATTAGAAAATTCTTGAAATATTACTATTTTTCAAAAGTGCCATTTTGGCACTTTGTGCCAAGTTGAAAGGATAAGTGCAAGTTGAACAAAAATAGGGACAAAAATGGCACGGTTTGAGTCAAATATGTCGATTAGCAGACTTTTTTTTAATACACAATAATCAGTAAAGTAATACCTATAGTAGGGATTACTCTCCAAAAATCAAAAATTTATTTATAAATAAATAGCGAGTATCTCAGATATCTGCCGTTTTCGTGTGAGGCACAAACTGAGCTTACTGAAAAAAGTATGCTCGCAGAAATACTAACCTGTTATTCTTTTTTCCTTGTCTTCCTCGACTTCCTCGACTTCGTACTGAATTTCTGGACAAACTGTTTTGGCTGCTTAATGAGTTCAGTGGAGGAATATTTGGATGTGATTTTATTATGCGCCCAGGTATATGGTCACTTAACACNGGTCTGATGAGGAAATGTGATGATTTTCGAAATAGCTATCACTTCTACCATTTTTTCAAATTATTGTTGCTTTTCCACAATGAGCTTTCCATTAAAAACGGCCTCAAGCTCAATAAAAATTGTTGAATTGAACATTAATTAATTTATCGTTTTACTAGATGGGGAGTAAATGTAAGATATTTTTACTGTATGCTTTCATACTTGTTATAGTTAGTCCGGGCAAGATTGTTTGAACTTCTTAGAAAATCAAGGTTTAGGATTATGGTTGGAACAATCTGGTGAATCAATTCACAGAGAATTTCTCAAATTTTGGGAAAGATATAAAATTAATGTTATTGAAAATCCGACTTACTTGGTGAGATAAAAAAAGCAGTGGTTGAGTTCTCATCTAAGCACATTTAAAAAATATAGAAATACAAAAAAATACAAAAATAAAGAAAATTAAACAAAAATATATATAAATAGCAAAATACAAATAAAAGCAATGGGTCCAGTTCATCATCACGTAAGAATTTGTTAATGTTTCTGCATTTCGTTCATTTGCGTGTGTGAGAAGGTATTTCTGCGAATACTGGGCTGCTTACTATTTAAGCAAAGTATTTAACTAAATACTAACATTACATTTTTCTCAATTGTGACTATTTTTCATGTTATTATTATCTAAACAGTTGAATTGAAGCTGTATGAAATAATCTTTGAGCCGCTTTACGAGGAAACATTTTTTATATGGCTATATCTCAAAAAAAAGGATCCGCTGTGATTTTTGTTTTTACGATTTTTCCACATTCAATTTAAAAACAAGCTCTCGCTTGCCAAACGGAGCCCCATTTAAAAAAAAAAAAACCCTAAAACTGCTTGAGGCTCACTGTGTAGAGGCTTAGTGGTAGTGAGACTTTCGATTTAGTACAATTTTCCAAACCCTTATTGTCCTTTAACTACGTATCATTCAACCAGTTGCTTCATTTAGCCGGAGTCGTTACTGCCAACTATCTTTAGATATTAGGTAAGGATAAAAAAGTGCCAAAATGTGCCAAATAGAAAAATAAAAGTGCCAAACAAGGTGCCACTAGTTTTCATGCTTCCCATTTAGCAATAAAATAAGAACCACATTTCTAAAATAAAAGTGCACTGCTAAAATAAGATAAACCTGCTGTATAAACTTTGGGAATTAGAAAATTCTTGAAATATTACTATTTTTCAAAAGTGCCATTTTGGCACTTTGTGCCAAGTTGAAAGGATAAGTGCAAGTTGAACAAAAATAGGGACAAAAATGGCACGGTTTGAGTCAAATATGTCGATTAGCAGACTTTTTTTTAATACACAATAATCAGTAAAGTAATACCTATAGTAGGGATTACTCTCCAAAAATCAAAAATTTATTTATAAATAAATAGCGAGTATCTCAGATATCTGCCGTTTTCGTGTGAGGCACAAACTGAGCTTACTGAAAAAAGTATGCTCGCAGAAATACTAACCTGTTATTCTTTTTTCCTTGTCTTCCTCGACTTCCTCGACTTCGTACTGAATTTCTGGACAAACTGTTTTGGCTGCTTAATGAGTTCAGTGGAGGAATATTTGGATGTGATTTTATTATGCGCCCAGGTATATGGTCACTTAACACACGATCAGCGGCAAAAGCCTTCGGGTTTGCTGTATTGGGACTTAAAGCGATGCCAGTTACTACAACAGAGTTTGAATTTTGCGAATTTCCTGTTACAGAATTTAAATTTTGTCGTAAACTATTACTAATCATAACGCGAGAAGCGCCATCAAATCGATCTTTTAGATTATCGCCAATTACACGGAAACTTGCAAGTCGCATCCAACAAGTCTTTACCGTACAAGACCCAGACATTCCATGGCATTTGCATTCTTGCCGCATTTCAGCTTGCACGTGCTAAAAAATAGAAAAAATGTTTAATTTTTTCATGTTTAGTTTTTTTATGCGAATTCTATACAATCATGTGTGAAATATTAATATCACAGAAACTTCTTTAAATATTGACTGCTCTTGCAAAATATACAAAAAAAATATCAAATTCGATTGTTGGACTATTTTCCGAAACCATAAAGTTTTTTCTTATAGCGGTCGCCCTTCATAAAAATACAACCACCGCTCAATGGCGCAGCGGGCCACTAAAGCTGGCAAAAACTCAAAATTTGAAAAGTTTTAAGCACTTTTTTATAGTTATGGTTCCTTTGATATTCCAGCCACAATAAACCAGCTCATTTTACCTCACTTCTTTCAACCCCTTCAATCACCAAGTTTTTTCCGCTAGAAGTGCAAGGTGAACTTTTCGATTTTTTGTCCTGACTTTGAGTATATCTGTGTTCGTATGGAATAGTAGCTTATGTCGAAAGGCTGACTTTATATAATACAGCATTCGCAGCATACGATTCGAATGACTCACTGGTGCCGAGCCGTTGAAGAACTTTTGGCAAATAAACGTGCAAGAAAAAGTTCCGATACCAGCAAGTCAATATTCTTATTAAACCTCATCAAAAAATTCCTTATCATTTAAAGAGTAAAGGGAATGCCGCATTATACTAAAGCTAGCTTCCCGACATAAGCTACTATTCCATACGAACAAAGATATATTTAATAAATTTTTGCAATGGAACCATAAACATCCAGTATTTAAAATGACGCCTGTTTAATTAGTTCGTGTCTCTGTCTCCGAATATAACTCAGAGCGAGATTATGCACCCGCGTCTCTAAAAGAATTAGAAAATTCGACGATGATGCTATTCTGTCTAATTGAAGATCCTGTACGTGAACGCGTAAACTTTAGCAATTGAAGATAAACAGTGTCAACCCTTTGCTTGCATTATAACATCATATGTGACACGTAAAGTTAAAAGGGACCTACGCTCAGAAAAAAAGATTTCGAGAAAAACGACTTTGAAGTTTACCAAGTTGATTTTGATGCTTCTGAACGTTTTAATAGATTGAAACTCGTTACTCGGGGGTTTTCGGGGTCGCTCATTACGAGTCCGATGTTAGTTTTCCAAAATTCAAAATGGCGGATGACTTTTAATTGATCGGAATCGCTTGAAACTCGTTACCCGGGGGTTTTTGGTGTCGCTGATTATGAATCCAATCTTGGTTTTTAAAAATTCAAAATGGCGGATCCAATATGGCGGAACAAATTTAAAATTTGTTCGGATTCATGTGAAACTCAAAAATGTCATTGACACCGAAAACGAGGTCAGTGATTACGAATCCGATGTTCGAAAACCCCCGAATAACGAGTTTCAAGCGAATTTGATTAATTTCAGAATAGTTTGTCAGATTTGATTTTTTTGTACTTTTTTTTGTAAAAGTACCTAACTTTGAAGTGAAATTGTGAAAAACTAATGCAGCTAGTAAGCTGCGGTTTATTGCATTGGAAAGAGTGGTCCGTTTACTATAAGAGTCGATGAAAAGGTGAAAACCGATTTTTTCTGACCGTATCCTTTTTAACTTTACGTGTCACATATAATAATTTTTCATTAAATTTAATTCAATTGTTTCAAGTCGATTCAGATGACGCCTTTGAAATTCAGCTTGCAACTCAGTTGTGGATACTGTTGCTCTTCGACCATGATACAATTTTCTATACTTTAATTTATTTATTTTATTTTTAAAACGAGATTTAGCCTTTGAATCGATGTTACTCATGATAATGCCACGTACAGGAGCTGTTGAGCGTATACGATCTCACCAAATGACCTCCTCATCGCACACGCAGAGACCAGAGTAAAATGGTCACGCTTTATCATTATGGTTTTATCAGGCTATCGAGGTTATCCTGCGATTGGTACCACCAGTGGAGAAATATTGTGGTTTTGTATTGATGCCGCTGCTTTTCTTATGATTTGTTCGCCAGTTTTGGGAAAAGCAGAGAATCTCAGCCATAAATGAGCACACAACACACGAACTTTTATCAGCTCATTGGCTATTCTGCAAAAATCGTTGGACAATGTGGTCCATTTGTGCTATATGGCAGTACACACTTACAAAATGTTCCTCTGTGATGCAGTAGCGGCCCTCTAATGCAGAGCTGGAGTATAATAACACAAACGGCAATAACGCAAATTTGTGTTATTTCCCAATTGAATGTGAAATAACACAAATTTGCTTTATTACATTTCTCGTTGAGCAATAAGACCAACTTTTATACTTAACAATTTGAGTAATAAAGCAAACTAGTGCACATATGTAGGTAGTCATCCAGTTACATTTGACAAAAAGTAGTACATGAGCAAGTTAAATGGACGGATTTGTAAGTATTCAATTTTGAAAGTGCCCGGCGTCGCGGCGGTCCGCGTTCTCGCGCCGCCCCGCGCCGGTTTCGACGTCGCGCTCGCGTCCCCCGCCCCTCCCCTGCTTTCACAATTATATACTGGTGGCATTATAACCGTTTAGAAAAAGGAAAAATGATAAAATAACACTAGTTCACTTCTGAAACTGCTTTTTAATGTCCAAGTAATGGGAATTATTGTGTATGGTGTTATTGCATGCTGCATCCCACCCATAGTGGAATTTACCAGGTGCCACTGCTTTATTTGAAAATTTGCCTATAAAATGTGACTATAAGGCAGCCGAATGTCAGAAAATAAAGCGAGAAAGCCGTTTTATTACTTCATCTGTTTATTGCGACATGGTTCCATGCAAACATTTTAAGGCTTTCCAGCAATGTTTCTAACAACATATTAAAAAACATGCAGAAAAAATTGTGAATATTACTTTCTTCATATGAATTATATCACATTTTTTGTTTAATTCAAGGCCTATCAAACAGGTTTAGAGCATTTGAGCAAAAACAACATTTGCCTGTATTTTGTTGTTGCTTCTGGTATCGAAGGTGCCAAAAACTGTTCTGATTTTTTTCTTCTACATCAAAGCGTGCCATGCGAAATACGAAAAAGGTAAAAAATTTAAATTGAAAAAATGAAAATTGTTGCAGCTTTCTTTCTTAGTAAATTGGTTCGCTTCTCGAAGCATTGATCCACCATCCTGTGCCAGGCCCAGTAATCAGCGGTTGTGCTGCTGAGTTGGGCGAGCTTTCCAAAAGCTTTTAATTTTTAATTTAATCGCTGGTTTTGTATGGAAAATGTTTCACATGGAAATAGATTTTAACAATTTAGAATTTTTGTGAGAAGAAATGTAAAATATTTGACATTTTCGAGAACAAATAATTTGAAAAAAATCAAATCAGCTGCTATACTGATATTACCTGTTCAATGTGCCTTGGTTTAATTGTATTTTTGGAATAAACAAAGTTCTTTTTCCTTCCAGTAAACTGTGTTTTTTTACAAATACTATAAATAAGCAATAGGAAATAAGGCAAAATTTGTTTTATTTCCAACCTTTGTTGGAAATAAAGCAAAACTCAGATTTTGGTATTATTTCCCATTTAAAAGTGAAATAAAGCAAATTTTGCGTTATTGCCG
>NW_016157273.1:118718-128030 GCF_001687245.7 Rhagoletis zephyria | reverse complement strand
GGAAATAAGGCAAAATTTGTTTTATTTCCAACCTTTGTTGGAAATAAAGCAAAACTCAGATTTTGGTATTATTTCCCATTTAAAAGTGAAACAAAGCAACCTTTGTTGGAAATAAAGCAAAACTCAGATTTTGGTATTATTTCCCATTTAAAAGTGAAACAAAGCAACCTTTGTTGGAAATAAAGCAAAACTCAGATTTTGGTATTATTTCCCATTTAAAAGTGAAACAAAGCAACCTTTGTTGGAAATAAAGCAAAACTCAGATTTTGGTATTATTTCCCATTTAAAAGTGAAACAAAGCAACCTTTGTTGGAAATAAAGCAAAACTCAGATTTTGGTATTATTTCCCATTTAAAAGTGAAATAAAGCAAATTTTGCGTTATTGCCGTTTGTGTTATTTCATTTTTATATCGTCACCTGAAATGGAAATGGACGTAATAAACATCATCGTTGAAATGCAAAAAGTCATAACTAATAAAAAATTCACAATTCACTTTTTAACCGACTTCCAAAAAAGGAGGAGGTTATCAGTTCGTCGTTCGTCAACCGATTTCGATAATTCTTTTTGCTTCGGAAAGGGAGTGTCTCAGAGGTGGTCCCATACTGGTTTAGATCTGATCTTTGGATCATGAAATATATATATATATATATTATTTTTTTAAGCCGATTTTTTTTTGCTAAAAATTACTTGTTGATTAATATGATGGATTTCATCGAATTACAACTCCCCACATCATTTTATAAAAAAAATAAAATAAAATAAAATATTAGTCACGACATTTTGCATTTCATTTACGATGATGTTACGTCTTTTTGCATTTCAAGTGGAGTCCTACCGATTCCAATTTTTTTTCAGGTACCGACGCCGATGCCGATTCCATAAAAAATTATAAATAAATGTATTAATTCATAATATCAGTTAATTTAAAGGATGTAACAAACTCTCTTTGGCCGGGGTAGGACTCAGTCGGACCCGGAGTTCGTATACAAGAATATCCTCCGCGTTCTATATGTCGTCGCTGGCTTCCCAATGTGTGATCGTCTCCGGTGTCTTCAAATGCTGTTTTGGTGATGGAAATCACCACTCGCTGCCGATGGATACCGCCGCTGTTATCTATCGATTCACTTGGGAAGAACTAAGCAAGCCGCTGATGCTTTCGCTGCTCTTTTAAGCAAAGTCGGTCTAGCTGTACTCTGGCGTGATCGCAGGTCCGCTATCCTTTTTTTTCCGCTTTGCTCCGTATATATTTGGTTGGGTTTTCTTGCGCCGCGGCGGTGCTGGTACATAATTGTTGGCATTGTTAGTGTCGTTCGCTGTTGTTGACGAAGTACATAATCCGTTTACGGTTCGATTTGCTTGCTGCTATTCCGCTTTACATGCCATTTGTTTTTCTGCATATGAATATATTTATGTTTGTAGGTATCGGTCTATGTAGGAACCAGTGGCGTGATTTTGTTGTTTGTACTTGCTGCTATTCTGCTTTACATGTCCTTTGTTTTTCCGCATATGAATATATTTATGTTTGTGGGTTTCGGTCTATGTAGGAACCAGTGGCGTGATTTTGTTGTTTGTACTTGCTGCTATTCTGCTTTACATGTCCTTTGTTTTTCCGCATATGAATATATTTATGTTTGTGGGTTTCGGTCTATGTAGGAACCAGTGGCGTGATTTTTGTTGTTTAGAGGTGCAGAGTGTAGGTTTTCATTGTTATTTACCATCGATTAGGAGGGCGATGACGGTCAGCCAGTCGTTGGGAGGTTCTTTGTAGCTGGCGCAGAGGCGTGTGACGGTTACTCGCTCCTGCTCGTTCCCGAATATTATCTCTCGATTGTTGCTGTTCAACCTCTTTGTGATGTTGCTTTACTGGTGTAGCTTCCGGTGTTGGTTCGTCCTCGAACGGTGAAACGTAGGGCTTGATACTACTGATATGTATCCTTCTTTGACGGCTGGGGTTGTCTTGGGATGCCACCGAGGCGATTACTGGAGACATAAAACTCTCGATACGAAATGGTCCTTCAAATTTTGGGCCGAGTTTTGCAGAAAATCCATCTATCGCTTTCGACAAATGGTGGGCTTTGACCCAGACTAGTTCTCCGACTTCGAGTTTCCAAGGTCTTCTGCGAAGGTTGTAATATCGGGCCTGGTCCTGCGCTGATTTCTCGTAGCAGCGGCGCACTATTTTGAAGATTTCTTGGAGACGCAGGGCTTTATTCTGCGGTGTCTCTGGGATGTGGGCTGTTCCAGGAGTTACTTCGTCGTACAGTGTTTGCGGGAGCCTTGGTTCGCGCCCTTGTACCAAAAATGCGGGGGAGTAACCGTTTGTCTCGGAGGTGCAGGTGTTAACCGCCATCATTATCTCAGGCAACTGTTCGTCCCATCGTTTTTGTACCCCATCTGTTAATTGGGCTATGATGGTTTTTATGGTTCGATTGGTCCGCTCCGTAGGGTTTTCCTGCGGTGCATATGGTGCCGTAAACTGGTGCTTGACACCTATGTCTCTGAGAAACTTGTGGAACTTCTTGCTGGTAAATTGCACGCCGTTGTCGGAGACGAAGATCTTCGGTGTCCCAAATCTGGATAAAAGTCTTTCCCGGAAAGCCTTAACCACACCGTCTGTTGTAGCTTGTCGCATGGGGATGAGCTCTACCCATTTGGAAAATTTATCGATTAGAACCAAAAGCATAGTATTTCCGTGGGTAGATCGCGGCAGTGGTTCCACAAAATCCGCGCAAACGATGGCCCATGGTTCCTCAGCGACTTGGGTAAGCATGCGTCCAGCTGGAGCTTCTTGGCTAGGTTTATACATTTGGCATGTGGCACACCCGCGTACAAATCGGCGGACATCTCGCAGCATNATTTATCTTTGTAGGTATCGGTCTATGTAGGAACCAGTAGCGTGATTTTGTTGTTTGTACTTGCTGCTATTCTGCTTTACATGCCATTTGTTTTCCGCATATGAATATATTTATGTTTGTGGGTTTCGGTCTATGTAGGAACCAGTGGCGTGGTTTTTGTTGTTTAGAGGGGCGCAAGGGTTTTGTGACACCTCAATTTGCGAATAATTTAGAGCGTCACATCCCACCCCTTCTTCGGGAGACAGCTGCTTACCCGTTGGTTCATGTTTCTACCCTTTTCTCCATCGCTGCATCGGATGTTAAAGTCTTAGTTGTGTTCAAGTTAGCTATCGCTTATCGATGACATTCTTGATGGGATCACTGCGGCGATCGCCATCGGGTTGGTAGAGTTGTTCGCTGTATGCTTAATAGGGCGGCTAACTTTTGGATGCAGAGTGTAGCTTTTCATTGTTATTTACCATCGATTAGGAGGGCGATGACGGTCAGCCAGTCGTTGGGAGGTTCTTCGTACCTGGCGCAGAGGCGTGTGACGGTTACTCGCTCCTGCTCGTTCCCGAAGATTATCTTTCGATTGTTGCTGTTCAACCCCTTTGTGATCTTGCTTTACTGGTGTAGCTTCCGGTGTTGGTTCGTCGTCGAACGGTGAAACGTAGGGCTTGATACTACTGATATGTATCCTTCTTTGACGGCTGGGGTTGTCTTGGGATGCCACTGAGACGATTACTGGAGACATAAAACTCTCGATACGAAATGGTCCTTCAAATTTTGGGCCGAGTTTGGCAGAAAAGCCATCTATCGCTTTCGACAAATGGTGGGCTTTGACCCAGACTAGTTCTCCGACTTCGGGTTTCCAAGGTCTTCTGCGAAGGTTGTAATATCGGGCCTGGTCCTGCGCTGATTTCTCGTAGCAGCGGCGCACTATTTTGAAGATTTCTTGGAGACGCAGGGCTTTATTCTGCGGTGTCTCTGGGATGTGGGCTGTTCCAGGAGTTACTTCGTCGTACAGTGTTTGCGGGAGCCTTGGTTCGCGCCCTTGTACCAAAAATGCGGGGGAGTAACCGTTTGTCTCGGAGGTGCAGGTGTTAACCGCCATCATTATCTCAGGCAACTGGTCGTCCCATCGTTTTTGTATCCCATCTGTTAGTTGGGCTATGATGGTTTTTATGGTTCGATTCGTCCGCTCCGTAGGGTTTTCCTGCGGTGTATATGGTGCCGTAAACTGGTGCTTGACACCTATGTCTCTGAGAAACTTGTGGAACTTCTTGCTGGTAAATTGCACGCCGTTGTCGGAGACGAAGATCTTCGGTGTCCCAAATCTGGATAAAAGTCTTTCCCGGAAAGCCTTAACCACACCGTCTGTTGTAGCTTGTCGCATGGGGATGAGCTCTACCCATTTGGAAAATTTATCGATTAGAACCAAAAGCATAGTATTTCCGTGGGTAGATCGCGGCAGTGGTCCCACAAAATCCGCGCAAACGATGGCCCATGGTTCCTCAGCGACTTGGGTAAGCATGCGTCCAGCTGGAGCTTCTTGGCTAGGTTTATACATTTGGCATGTGGCACACCCGCGTACAAATCGGCGGACATCTCGCAGCATGCCAGGCCAATAGTATCTTGCCATCGCGCGGTGTGTTGTCTTTCTTATACCCATGTGTCCTGCGGTGGGTTGGTTGTGGATTTCTTCAAGAACTCGTCTTCGCATCGCCGCTGGCACGCAGAGTTTCCAAGGGGCGATATCTTCGTCCTGCGTTCGCGCTGGAATGTGTCGGTACAGCTGACCGTTCTCCTCGATATAGTCTGCCCACTTCTCTGGTTGTTGGCGCATTTCGTTGAGTCTATTCTGGAGCCATTTGTCCTTCTCAGCTTTGGTAGGTAAATCGGCGGCTTCTTCTGTGGAAATCATCTGTATTGTTTCTAGGGGGCTCCTCGACAAGGCATCGGCGACGACGTTAAGCTGGCCTCTTCGGTATCGAATGTCGAATGTGTATTGTTGCAGTTCGAGAGCCCAGCGTGCGATGCGACCTGATGGACTCTCTATGGAGTTCAGCCACTTCAGTGAAAGATGATCGGTTACTACCGTAAAGTGGTATCCTTCGAGGTATGCTCGCATCTTTCGAATGCCCCATACAATGGCGAGACATTCTTTTTCCGTCGGCGAATAGTTTGACTCCGCTTTGTTTAATCGGCGGCTGGCGTAGGCGATGACGTGCTCATTCTCGCCGATGGTTTGCGTGAGCACCACTCCCAGACCGNAGGCGACGACGTTAAGCTGGCCTCTTCGGAATCGAATGTCGAATGTGTATTGTCGAATGTGTACTGGTCACATGCGATGCCGCTCACTCTCGCCAATTTTTCCAAGCGCTCGATAAATACTAGGGCACCTTCTCCACCATCGTATCGTACTGGCCATCTTCGCACTGTTTCCATTAACGTACGGTATGGTGATAGATGCTGGGTAGTTTCGAACGGTGGTACCCAATCACTTGCCATTGCTTCGGCGGGGGTATAGCTTGTCAATGTATGTATGTACATACATATGTATATGCATGTGTGTGCACCAATCTATTAATATCGTTTAATTATTTTAATATACATATATTGCAAAATTTTATAAAGACAAGACTAAAAAGTAGAAGAAAAACTATATACAAAGAAATTTTTAATATACAACGCTTTTATAAATGGACTAAAAAGTAGCAAATAATATTTCTCAGTCCCATAGAATTTGTTTTGATTACTTTTCATTTTGAAATTTTAGCAAAAGTTATTATAAACCATTTATGAGATTGGATATGAAAAGCGTGGGGCGCATGTAATAGGAAATAAAAACAAAAATAAATTTGTTATTCCGTAGAGTGAAACTTCACTACATTTCCGAGAGTGAAACTTCACTACGTTCGTCATAAAATTTTAAAGGCTGGCAATGCAACATAAGCAAATATAGAGCAAGAGCAAGTGTTAGCAAAAACCAAAACCTTGGTTGAAATATGTAATACTAGATCGCCGTCACCCGCTTCGCTGAGTGTATGGAATTTCAACGTGCTTCACTGAGTAAAATTTATATCAAGAAAACTCAATTAAAAAACAGGAGGTTTAAAATTTGTTTAACCGTCTTCAAAATATTTTCAAACTAAAACTTCCCTTGAAACCCATTTCGATTGATACCCATATTACAATAAATCATTAAAAATATTGAATAGTTTGAATTTAACCTTTCAAAAAGATGGAAACCTATGTGATATATATTCAATACCATTTAGATTCATACCAATCTTCTTTACTAATATATATTTTGAAAGCCGTATTTTATTTGATTTCTTTGAAATTTCAGGCACCTGCCCCAGATGCCCCAAGGATGGTTGTAGGCTAAACAAATTTTCGATGTATAAAGGGAGCGTGGCATCTCCCATATAAACCGATTGCATATCTCTGGATGTGTTCATGATAAAATAGTGGAACTTGGTCCGGCGATATATGAAATCAATATTTTACTAATGGAGAAAAATTGGCTATTTGGAAACCGTACAAGCACATACATATAATTCTTTTATATGCTTGTTTGTAAGTGAAATCCTCCTAAATGCCCGGAACGATTTTAACAAAGTTTTTTGTGTGCTTTTGAGTGGCTCGCTGGATAGTGTTTCATTTCACAATTTCACTTGCCAGTTGGCGCTGGAGTTAAGTTATTACTAAAAATCTTATTTATGATCCACTTTGGCTAATATTCAAAATATGTATTGGTAACGGTAAAGGCTATACCACTGCCAAAAAGGGCTGCCAGGTGGCGCTGAAGTCATCACGAATAATCGCCAAGTTAGAAAAAGTGCCGTGAATATCAGATTAACTCGATCTGCTGCACCACTGAGTATATCAAACTATTTTGTGTTATGATTGGCCCAATGGATTTGATTTGCCAGTATTATTATGCGTTGAAGCTTCATTCGGAGACACCAGGGTTGAGTTGTGCAGGGGTAAATCTCAAAGCACCACCGATAAATAATAATATTCAAAATATGTATTGGTAACGGTAAAGGCTATACCACTGCCAAAAAGGGCTGCCAGGTGGCGCTGAAGTCATCACGAATAATCGCCAAGTTAGAAAAAGTGCCGTGAATATCAGATTAACTCGATCTGCTGCACCACTGAGTATATCAAACTATTTTGTGTTATGATTGGCCCAATGGATTTGATTTGCCAGTATTATTATGCGTTGAAGCTTCATTCGGAGACACCAGGGTTGAGTTGTGCAGGGGTAAATCTCAAAGCACCACCGATAAATAATAATATTCAAAATATGTATTGGTAACGGTAAAGGCTATACCACTGCCAAAAAGGGCTGCCAGGTGGCGCTGAAGTCATCACGAATAATCGCCAAGTTAGAAAAAGTGCCGTGAATATCAGATTAACTCGATCTGCTGCACCACTGAGTATATCAAACTATTTTGTGTTATGATTGGCCCAATGGATGTGATTTGCCAGTATTATTATGCGTTGAAGCTTCATTCGGAGATACCAGGGTTGAGTTGTGCAGGGGTAAATCTCAAAGCACCACCGATAAATCAACCGCCAGGACCATTGCGCGCCTTTTACTGTAATACTTAATTTAAAATAATTTTATTTAATTTTTAAAAAGGTGGCAACCCCTGTGAAAGACTTAAATTTTATTAAAAACTTTCAAACTAAAGGTTTCTTAACAATATTTCGTTAGGCAACCATATTTTAATTCTTCAGATAGCTTGCGTATAATAAATTTAAATTTGACTTTTCAAACAGGTGGCAACCAGTTTGAAAATATATTGCAACTACAGCTTTTTTAAGCCTCTTGACACCCATTTTTTAATATAATTTTGAAATAAATAACTCCTTTAATTGAAGGTGAATTTGATTTTTTTAAAGGGTGCCAGCCCTCATCCATGAGTAAATAATGATTTTATATATCTCCATACAAAGTTCCAGTAATCTATCAAAAATATTTCCTGAGTAATGCAGTATGAAAAATTCCGTTTGTATGGGGGGTGCCACGCCCCCTTGTCTAGTCGAGATTAAATCTATCCTATAAAAGCGTGAAAGCGTAGCAAACAAACAAACTCACTTTCGGATTTATAATATTAGTAAGGAAGTAAGGATAAGGATATCTGACTCATGAACCAAAACCAAACCAATAGTTAAAGTTGGGTACAAATTTTTAAAGTTTGCATCGGGTGAGCAACAATTTATCAATTCGAGAAATTAATGCGCTGATGAGAAAACGAAAACTCGTATATCCAGACGATCAAGTGGCCGGTAATCTAAAGGATAGATGAGAAAACGGCCCTTAGAATGTCATTTCATGTTGTTTTGAATGTTAGTTAATAGCATGGTATAAAAATTACAGGTATTGTCTTCCCAAAGAGCACATATTCCGATCTGTCTTATTTGAAAAACAACATTGTTGCCCACACTAAAAGGTTTACTGCTACGGAAAAGGGATATTTCCATACCCCTTATACCAGAGTTTCCCTAAACCTTGTTTTTTTCGTGGACCCCTTTCAAAACTTTCTGTGGACCCCCTGCTGCTACATTTCTAATATATGTATTCCCAAAACTTGTCAGAAAATGTGAAGATTAAATCTAACGATGTAAATCTGCATCGCGGGTGAGTTCCAAAACTAAATTCGGAGTGGCAAAAATAAAAATTAAATATTTCCTTGTGTTCTATTTATTAAAGCAATATGATTCCACGCTTGCGAGTTTAAAAAAACCAAGCTCGTAAAGCCATTAAAGTACTCTCTCGCTCTGAGGAGTTATATTTTTTAAGAGCACTCCGAGCGCTGGCGTTACCCTGTAGTCAAATGTACCAGTTGTAAACTACCTCACAACTAGTACGAACCGCATGCCCAACTAGTCAGCCAACTATCTCCTTTCCATGCAATCGGCTGGTATTTTTAACATGGGGATGTCTTACCAGATGGCAATTGTCAGATTTCGGTCAGAAATAAACCAGTCTCATACAAGTTCAAAATAGACAGAAAAATACTAGTTCAATTATTGACCGAAACCACTACTTTGGGAGTCAACAAATAAAATGAATTCATGAATATACAATGAAAAACTTTTGATTAAGTACACTTTAATATATTACACATTTTTATTTAGCAGCCTTAGATTTGCCAATAATTAGTGTTAAATTTTTTGAGTATTAACTAAAAGGAAAAATGACGTTGAGCAATACCACCAGCTCCGTCAGAATTGGAAAAGACCTCTCCGAGCCACAAAACGGGGTTTCAGACAGGGCGACTGCCTTTCGTAGACTTCTTTAATCTGATGTTGGAGAAGATAATAAGAGCTGCAGAACTGAACCGCTCAGGAACAATTTACTACAAGAGCGTGCAATTGCTGGCTTATGCCGATGACATCGACATCATCGGTAACAAAAACCGCGAAGTCTGTTCTGCCTTTTCCAAGTTGGATAGGGAA
>NW_016157273.1:84506-117343 GCF_001687245.7 Rhagoletis zephyria | reverse complement strand
CCAAAAACGCTGTTTTTAGGGGTTTCAACCCCTTTTTTCTCGAAAACGTGACGTGATGGGAAGTTTTGGACCCCAGATTCGTGTTCAGCACGAAAAATCCGTTCGGAAACACCAGGTCCCGTCTTATTCGCAAAACCCTTGTAGACCAGTGTTATTAATCATTGTGATTATTAATCATTGTTTAACAGGTCTGATATAATTGAATATGTACTCGCTTTAATGGTTTAAAATATAGCCAAATAAAAGTTATAATATTTTGTGTACTTTATTGTATTAAACTGTCGAAGTCAAATAAACCGCGCATGAATAAATTGTTTTTTACTTGGTACAAGTCTGGTCATTTTCGAACTAGGTCGGTTTCAGTCAGGAAATTCTAGTTGTAAACTAGTATTTTTCCTGACTAGTTTGGCGTTTCGCTGCAGGATATTTACATTCTCTTCACCATAAACTCCTCGCATGTTCGACTGACTCATGAATTTGCATGTGACGTATTTTTAAAATAGTTTACTTTTGCTGATGGCATCATTTTTATATTTATCGCTCCGAGTTTTAAAGTGATGCGAAGAATATTTAGCACTCACATTTTTAAAACACAAAACTTGAAACAACAAACCTGCATTGCTTTTTACGCCAAACTTTAGATTAAAAATGTTGCATTGCCCCGAACTAGTTGGAAGGATTCAGAGGGCTGGCCAATACCTTAAGTACAGTTTGGCTGTCACTTCAGACACAAAAAATCCTTCCCCTCCACATATTTTCCACCTCGTAATCTATGGCATATGGCGTAGTCTACGGCCTTGAGGATTTCAAATACCTCAGCTTGGAATACCGAAGCATACTCCGCAAGAGAAAAGTGATTAACATCGATAAAGTCCCCAGATCCTGACCCAGAGCCATCAGTGAAGATTCGAAAATGTGTGAGTCCGGGCTCAGTGCTGGTATTAAACCAGCACTCAGCCTCAGAGAACTCTCTTCAAGAAAGGTAATGGTGGCGTACTATCCTGTAGCATCGAAAAGACGCAAGTGCTCAAATATCCGTCGCCAGCAATTACCGCCTCACCCAACTCAGATTTATACCAACATCCGTTTCTTTTTAGTCTACAGGTGGCCCTTAAGGCTTCCCCACGTATGAAGGCATAAAGTGACGGTAAGTGCCGTGGTGCGTCAAGAGCACTATACGCCACTCAAAAAAATTAAAGTTAAGTGGAGAGGCTATCAAGTAACCATTTTGGTTCTTTACTATCGAAACCAGATAAATATTCACTATTTTTATTCATAAAAAAACTCCATTGTTCCGAAATATTTTGGTGGACGTCTTAAAATATAATAAGTTTTTTAATTCCGGCGGAAAAACCGCAACTCTTGATGCAGTCTAATGTACATACGTTAAAAATATAACACCTGAAGCGCTGTTTTTATGAGGTTTCAAATGTAATGCATATAATTGATGGTACATATACACATTTTTTTAAACATTCCTCAATGTCTTTCGTGGCTGGGACGTTGTGAAAGCAGCTGCGACGTAGAGCTAGCGGAATGACCCTCAAACAGCAACGGAACTCATCAATCACGTTTTGATTGCTTAATAAACAATAAAACAATTTACATTAAACAAATAAATAAATATTTTTTTTGTATAATATGTATTTATTTATTGAATCTTTCTTTTGAAACTAGCAATGAGTTTTCAAATCTTTCAAACTACCATTAAATTTAAAGTTTCTGCGGCAATGCTTAGAAATTTTTTATTTTTTCATACATATATATTTATTACAGTTGTTGCGGCTGTCGGAATGGACAAGGTTCCGAGCAGCAGGATCGCTGGATATCGTGCTGGGCAGGCGGTCTGAAAGGACGAGTTCCAGAGCCGCACTGCCTGGTCGGGTGGAAAGGACTAGTTTCCAAGCCGAGCCTTTGCTTCTCTATATTTAAGTAATTACAAGTCAGTAGGCTGTGTTCGGTCGGAAAGGACAAGTTTCCGAGCCGCACTGACACTGGTGTTGGGTGGTCGGTCTGAAAGGACGAGTTCCAGCGCCGAAATTGATATATCGCAGATATCGAAATTTGATAATATCGGAGAATATCAGAGAAATCTTTTCTTTTTAGTCTTCTTGCATATCTCGGGCTAAGAAGATCTCTCGCTAGTCGATTTGGATGGTTCATTAACCGTGCTGAGTAACTGGTGCTTAGCCCTCTTATGTCCTCATGCACCGTATTTACATTAAGATCTTTGTGGATATTCGTATTTTTTATGTACCACGGTGCTCCGCATATGGCGCGTAAAATTTTTGACTGCAGTCTTTGAAGTCTGTTCAAAATGGAATTGCAACGCTGTGCCCCAAAGCCCGATTCCATATTCCCAACATGTTTTAATCATCATATTAAAAAGCAACATCTTGTTATCTAGGCTTAATTTAAATTTGTGTCCTATAACCCATTGAAGGCTTGCTTGTTTTAGTTTCGCTTGCGAAATTGTGTTTTTCATATGCTTTTCCCAGGTAAGTTTTCTATCTAGTGCAGTGGTGCACAGCATTGGCAGAGCTCCCAATACAAGCGCAATATTTTTGTATCTGTATGTGTGTACTCAGCAAATCAGCTCGCGCATGTGATGCTTACAGCATGAAGTACACGATCCAGAAAATAAAGGTCGCGCCATTCGCGGACCACTAACCCTCTCATCGTCGATTTGACAGCATCCACCCAATGGCTGACGTCATAAAATACTTTTGTTTACATTCACTGTTGCCAACTTGATGCTTTTCGCACCAAATTTAGTGGGCATTCAAAACGCGAACATTTTTGAGTTTGGTGCTTGGTGCGTTTTTGGTGCTTTTGTTTTTAGTTTGAAGACACCAAATTATAAAATCTTAAAAAATGGAAGTAAAATTTATAGCAATCATAAGCGTGGTAAACAACTTCACAAAAATTTAAATAAAATCATGGCACAATCATAAGCGAAAACAAAATATGTGGCAGCACCTTCAATCAAGCCAGAAGAAATCGACCGTCGTGCAAGAAACATTGATTTTTATTAATTTGCATCGGCATCGTTACAATATAATTATGTATGCATATAAAGTCCATAAAATACACCAATAAATATTTGGTGCTTTTCAAATTCAAAACTTGGCAATACTGCCTTTTGTTCGATGCTTCCTCTTTTTCTTGTCGAGTTCGTCTTGCTCTCTCATTCTGGTATTTATTGACGTCACGGCCAGTTAATCTCAGCTCGATTGGCGCAATCTTATATTCTATCATTCTTGCATGAAGTACAAACGCAAACTAACCGGCTGCTAGCGGCGTAAAGTTCGGTAGCTGCGCACACACGACTTGTGTGTGACAGCCGAGTAGCTCCCGGAGACTCCCGTGTGCATCACTGATCTAGTGTCATCCCAAGGTATTTGACACTATCTTTTTGTGGTATAGCCTTTCTGTTTATTTTTAGTGGTGGGCAAGTTTCTTTCTTCAAAGTAAATGTTGTCTGAACACACTTGCTTTCGTTAACCTTTATCATCCAAGAACCTAGCCATAGCTCTGACTTTCCAAATATTCTTGCAGCTTGAAAAATCCTCTCTATAAAAATAAACTTCAAATTTACTCAAAAACGTCAGCCAGTGAAATCTATTTTTTACAACGCTTTTATCAACCTGCAATGTTGTGGCTCCAGAATCTTTCAATGTTGTGGATCCAGCAACTTTCAATGTTGTGGATCCATTAACTTTCAATGTTGTGGATCCAGAAACTTTCAATGTTGTGTGTCCGACACCATAAAACCTTTGCTTTGCAAAGTTCCTATAAAAAAGTTTAGTGCATGGGGCGACATCTGTACTGCATAGGGCGAGGTAGATGTCATCTACAGCAGAAATGGACGACACGCCATTTCTAAGGGCGGGATTCACAGTGCTTAGTTAAACGATTGTTGACTTAACCACCAACAAGAGCTTAACTATGAATTTATATTCAAAGTCAGTTAGTTAACTATGAAAATTCATATCGCCTGAAAATATACAAATTCTAAATATCGATACTTTTCTATTCAAATTTGAAATTCGTTCCACCAAAAAGATTTCAATTTCACAAGAGTTTAACTATGGGGGCATGCTGGTTTAAACTTTTGTTAACTGAGCGTTGTGTATATCANCGCGCATGTGATGCTTACAGCATGAAGTACACGATCCAGAAAATAAAGGTCGCGCCATTCGCGGACCACTAACCCTCTCATCGTCGATTTGACAGCATCCACCCAATGGCTGACGTCATAAAATACTTTTGTTTACATTCACTGTTGCCAACTTGATGCTTTTCGCACCAAATTTAGTGGGCATTCAAAACGCGAACATTTTTGAGTTTGGTGCTTGGTGCGTTTTTGGTGCTTTTGTTTTTAGTTTGAAGACACCAAATTATAAAATCTTAAAAAATGGAAGTAAAATTTATAGCAATCATAAGCGTGGTAAACAACTTCACAAAAATTTAAATAAAATCATGGCACAATCATAAGCGAAAACAAAATATGTGGCAGCACCTTCAATCAAGCCAGAAGAAATCGACCGTCGTGCAAGAAACATTGATTTTTATTAATTTGCATCGGCATCGTTACAATATAATTATGTATGCATATAAAGTCCATAAAATACACCAATAAATATTTGGTGCTTTTCAAATTCAAAACTTGGCAATACTGCCTTTTGTTCGATGCTTCCTCTTTTTCTTGTCGAGTTCGTCTTGCTCTCTCATTCTGGTATATATTGACGTCACGGCCAGTTAATCTCAGCTCGATTGGCGCAATCTTATATTCTATCATTCTTGCATGAAGTACAAACGCAAACTAACCGGCTGCTAGCGGCGTAAAGTTCGGTAGCTGCGCACACACGACTTGTGTGTGACAGCCGAGTAGCTCCCGGAGACTCCCGTGTGCATCACTGATCTAGTGTCATCCCAAGGTATTTGACACTATCTTTTTGTGGTATAGCCTTTCTGTTTATTTTTAGTGGTGGGCAAGTTTCTTTCTTCAAAGTAAATGTTGTCTGAACACACTTGCTTTCGTTAACCTTTATCATCCAAGAACCTAGCCATAGCTCTGACTTTCCAAATATTCTTGCAGCTTGAAAAATCCTCTCTATAAAAATAAACTTCAAATTTACTCAAAAACGTCAGCCAGTGAAATGTATTTTTTACAACGCTTTTATCAACTTGCAATGTTGTGGCTCCAGAAACTTTCAATGTTGTGGATCCAGCAACTTTCAATGTTGTGGATCCAGAAACTTTCAATGTTGTGGATCCAGAAACTTTCAATGTTGTGTGTCCGACACCATAAAACCTTTGCTTTGCAAAGTTCCTATAAAAAAGTTTAGTGCATGGGGCGACATCTGTACTGCATAGGGCGAGGTAGATGTCATCTACAGCAGAAATGGACGACACGCNTCCTCTCTATAAAAATAAACTTCAAATTTACTCAAAAACGTCAGCCAGTGAAATCTATTTTTTACAACGCTTTTATCAACCTGCAATGTTGTGGCTCCAGAATCTTTCAATGTTGTGGATCCAGCAACTTTCAATGTTGTGGATCCATTAACTTTCAATGTTGTGGATCCAGAAACTTTCAATGTTGTGTGTCCGACACCATAAAACCTTTGCTTTGCAAAGTTCCTATAAAAAAGTTTAGTGCATGGGGCGACATCTGTACTGCATAGGGCGAGGTAGATGTCATCTACAGCAGAAATGGACGACACGCCATTTCTAAGGGCGGGATTCACAGTGCTTAGTTAAACGATTGTTGACTTAACCACCAACAAGAGCTTAACTATGAATTTATATTCAAAGTCAGTTAGTTAACTATGAAAATTCATATCGCCTGAAAATATACAAATTCTAAATATCGATACTTTTCTATTCAAATTTGAAATTCGTTCCACCAAAAAGATTTCAATTTCACAAGAGTTTAACTATGGGGGCATGCTGGTTTAAACTTTTGTTAACTGAGCGTTGTGTATATCAAAATCAATAGTTAAACTTTTGTCAGTGGTTAACTACGCACTGTGAATTTGGCCCTAAATGAAATTAATTGGTGCTCGTATGTATGTACATACATATGTAAATTCATGTGTGTGCACCTATCTATTAATATCGT
This sequence comes from Rhagoletis zephyria, assembly GCF_001687245.7. Classification (NCBI taxonomy): domain Eukaryota; kingdom Metazoa; phylum Arthropoda; class Insecta; order Diptera; family Tephritidae; genus Rhagoletis; species Rhagoletis zephyria. Next base: position 111,216 of record NW_016157273.1, on the reverse strand, counting down.
TNTTATTCAAATTTGAAATTCGTTCCACCAAAAAAAATTTAAATTTCACAAGAGTTTAACTATGGGGGCATGCTGGTTTAAACTTTTGTTAACTGAGCGTTGTGTATATCAAAATCAATAGTTAAACTTTTGTCAGTGGTTAACTACGCACTGTGAATTTGGCCCTAAATGAAATTAATTGGTGCTCGTATGTATGTACATACATATGTAAATTCATGTGTGTGCACCTATCTATTAATATCGTTGAATTATTTTAATATCTATTGCAAAATTTTATACAGACAAGACTAAAAAGTAGAAAATAAATAATATAAAAAAAAACCTTTTTAATATACAACGCTTTTATAAATGGACTAAAAAGTAGAAGATAATATTTCTCAGTCCCATAGAATTTGTTTTGATAACTTTTGATTTTGAAATTTTAGCAAAAGTCGTTATAAACAATTTATGAGATTGAAAATGAAAAGCGTGGGGCGCTTGCTTTCGTTAACCTTTATCATCCAAGAACCTAGCCATAGCTCTGACTTTCCAAATATTCTTGCAGCTTGAAAAAGCCTCTCTATAAAAATAAACTTCAAATTTACTCAAAAACGTCAGCCAGTGAAATGTATTTTTTACAACGCTTTTATCAACTTGCAATGTTGTGGCTCCAGAAACTTTCAATGTTGTGGATCCAGCAACTTTCAATGTTGTGGATCCAGAAACTTTCAATGTTGTGGATCCAGAAACTTTCAATGTTGTGTGTCCGACACCATAAAACCTTTGCTTTGCAAAGTTCCTATAAAATAGTCTAGTGCATGGGCGACATCTGTACTGCATAGGGCGAGGTAGATGTCATCTACAGCAGAAATAAACGACACGCCATTTCTAAGGGCGGGATTCACAGTGCTTAGTTAAACGATTGTTGACTTAACCACCAACAAGAGCTTAACTATGAATTTATATTCAAAGTCACTTAGTTAACTATGAAAATTCATATCGCCTGAAAATATACAAATTCTAAATATCAATACTTTTTTATTCAAATTTGAAATTCGTTCCACCAAAAAAAATTTAAATTTCACAAGAGTTTAACTATGGGGGCATGCTGGTTTAAACTTTTGTTAACTGAGCGTTGTGTATATCAAAATCAATAGTTAAACTTTTGTCAGTGGTTAACTACGCACTGTGAATTTGGCCCTAAATGAAATTAATTGGTGCTCGTATGTATGTACATACATATGTAAAATCATGTGTGTGCACCTATCTATTAATATCGTTGAATTATTTTAATATCTATTGCAAAATTTTATACAGACAAGACTAAAAAGTAGAAAATAAATAATATAAAAAAAAACCTTTTTAATATACTACGCTTTTATAAATGGACTAAAAAGTAGAAGATAATATATCTCAGTCCCATGGAATTTGTTTTGATAACTTTTGATTTTGAAATTTTAGCAAAAGTCGTTATAAACAATTTATGAGATTGAAAATGAAAAGCGTGGGGCGCATGCGATACAAAGCATTATATTTAATTGACAATAGGCAAACTACATAACATAGACCTAAAATTTCTACGGAGAAAGTACAAATTTGAGGTCGATTTTAAGAGGTTGTAATTCATATATACACATTCATATGAACATATCTTACCCTTCATATCAATTCAGGTGTCTATAACATGTGCCCCACGCTTTTCATTTTCAATCTCATAAATTGTTTATAACGAATTTTGAGAAATATTATTTTGTACTTTTTAGTCCAATTATAAAAGCTTTGTATATTAAACAGTTTTTTTTTATATTATTTTATTTTTTATTTCAAATTCTCATTCTCATTTTTACTCTCCCGAAAACTTTGACGTTTGTAAGTTTGACGTCAAATTGGCTTCTACCTGTTTATAATGTACCTAGAGTAAATTTTTAAATGCTAAAAAGTGCCTCTCAGCGGTTCTAACTTCCTTTATTTTTATCATGGCTGGAAGTAAAAGTTTGTCAGGGGAACCAATACAACATTGTAAGAATGTGTTTAACTTCTTATAAAATAATACAAGAAGAAACAAGTAAGAAAGTCTAAGATCGGGCGGAGCCGAACATTAAATACCCGGCGCAAGTATTAAATATATGTTTTTCACCTTTCCGAAAGCTACCGCTACATGGTAAGCCGGGGTGTATCAGTTTTGAGTACATTGGCGTCCTTAAATTTCGAAATATCGCAGTTTCAAGCATTTCTGAAATTTACCGTTATATGAAAAGTGGCCGCAATTTTAGTCCGATTTCAATACTTTTCGGCGTTTTGGTTCTGTGGGGCAAGTACAATAACCACACCAAGTTTGGTACAAATTGGTAGAACGGTTACAGAGATACATATATATGATCATAAGTGGGCGGTGCCACGCCCATTTTCCAAAATTATATCATAAACGTATTTCGATAAGGAATTGTTGCAAGCCTCAATTTTGAATAAATTATCTTTAATATTTACTGATTTATCGAAGATTTCGTATTTCTCTAAATTACTGTTATATGGGATGTGGGCGTGGTTACTGTCCGATTTTAAAATTTTTCGGCCATTTTGTATGTCGTATCACGGCCAACAACTGCGCCAAGTTTGAAAGAAATTGGTGCAGCGGTTACCAAGATAAACACATGTAACCATAAGTGGGCGTGGCTACGCCCATTTTCCAAAAATTTATAATATTCTTATTTTTTGTCTAAAACCTATTGTAAATATCAATTTTGAGTGAATAATCTTCAGTAATTACTAAAATATCGCAGTTTTCGTATTTCTGAAAATTACCGTTATATGGGAGGTAGGCGTGGTTATTGTCCGATTTTGCCCATTTTCAATACCATCCGTCCTATGCCAGAAATCAGTACACGTACCAAGTTTCGTTCAATTTTAACTCGAGTTATCGTGTGCACAGACGGACGGACGGACGTACGGACGGACAGACAGTCACCGCTTAATCGATTTCTCTTTTCATTCTGATCATTTATGTATACATTTGTCTATATCTATCTCGATTCGTTTTGCCTGTTACAAACAACCGTTATGTGAACAAAGTTATAATACCCTTGTGCACAAGTGCGCTCGGGTATAAAAATCAAATTCTATCCTTTAAGAGATCATATTGATGCCTCATTACTAGGGCCAGGATTTCTATGCATTTACTTTTGTTTTTGGTAAGTTATAGGAACTTAAAGATTAAAAAATGTTTCGAATCAAGAGTTTTGTGTTAATATGACATCGATTTGCTAGTTCATATCCTTATACATTTTGCCTTAAATACATATATAGGCGTATTTTGTCAAAAAAGCATATTTAATTGCATTTTTATTAAACGCCGTTTGCGTAGAGCGGACGAATAACTCCACAATTGAAAGAGCATTTCATCAACCCAAGCAACTATTGGGGACTGATTTTAATTATCAGTGTTAAGTTTTTCCCCAACGAGAAAATGGGTAACCCTGTTTAATCTGGATTGGTTTCAATGAAAGTCCGAAATGACTGTAGTTGTTCAGGCAGCAACATGCAACATATCACACACCGTCTTTAAAAGAGTCACAACTCTAAATTTTTCATTTTTGAAATTATACACTAAAAATGTACACAGAGCTTTTATTTACCTTTCAGCAAAAGCTGGAGCAAATTTGTATTATAATTTGTTAAAAAAACCTAAGGTAAAGTCGCCCTTGCCCATATGATTAGCATGTGCTACGAAATAGTTTTTCGCATTTTCTGACGAACGCATTATTTTGAGTTGTGACTCTTTTGAAGACGGTGTGCGATATGTACATACGTACTTACAAATAGCACAGTGATTTAAGAAAAGGCATCAGCACAGCATGAGCCCTATTTTTATGCGATTATTGATATTTGCCCAACAATGAAAGTATCAGCCATTTTTGCAACAGCAAAAATAAAGCGCATAAAGCTTAATGCCGTGGCACTTACGTATTAATAACGACAAAAATTAAACATGGAATGGAGAGCAACAGAATGAATTGGTCACTTGACAAGGGAATGTAACTTAATTTTTGGGATCATGTCTTTGTGTTCACATTAGGGATGTTTCCAATGTCATATTTTTAACAGTCGCTAATGCGAATTTTTCGAATGCGAATGTGCGAATTTATTTATTTATTTATTTAAGGGGAACAGTGGTTGTACATGTAAGACAATAATATTTTAATAGTACATGAACTTAATTAAGTAACATATTATTGAATTGAACTAAGACTAAAATTAAGTGAGCTTACAACTAAAAGGAAGAATTACTTATATGTGAATTTTTTTTATTTTTTAATTTTATTTTTTTCTTAAAAATTAAGTGAGCTTACAACTAAAAGGAAGAATTACTTATATGTGAATTTTTTTTATTTTTAATTTTTAGTTTTTTCTTAAAATAAAATAAAATATGAAGACTACCAGAGAAGATAAATGAAAAGAAGAGAGGAAAGAAAGGAAAATTATCATATTTTTAACAGTCGCTAATGCGAATTTTGGAATGCAAATGTGCGAATTTATTATTTATTTATTTAAGGGGAACAGTGGTTGTACATGTAAGACAATAATATTTTAATAGTACATGAACTTAATTAAGTAACATATTATTGAATTGAACTAAGACTAAAATTAAGTGAGCTTACAACTAAAAGGAAGAATTACTTATATGTGAATTTTTTTTATTTTTTATTTTTATTTTTTTCTTAAAATTAAGTGAGCTTACAAGTAAAAGGAAGAATTACTTATATGTGAATTTTTTGTATTTTTTATTTTTATTTTTTTCTTAAAATAAAATAAAATATGAAGACTACCAGAGAAGATAAATGAAGAGAAGAGAAGAAAGAAAGGAAAATTATTTATCACAATCGCACTCACTACATAGACTTGAAGTAATTAAGTATTATCGCCTTGTAGTTACTCCTATTCAGTATAGATTTAACGGACTCGGGGATATTGTTCCAGAGTCTCACAGCGTCGATGAAGAACAATCTCGATGAGGCTAGATATGTGTATTTAGGGACTATCAGGTTGTGGCGTCTACTGGATTTTGTTGGATTTAGCTTCTCATATAAATACATTGGAGATTTCCATTCTAATAATTTATATATAAATATGCAGTAATGCGAATGTTAGGAATAACATTGAAATAGTTATAATCAACTTAAGTAATCGTTTTTATTACTTAACAAGTTTGTAGACTATTAGAACATATGTATAAAGAGTGCTTAACCTATACAGTCTTTTAGTCCAGTAGTCAAACTTCAAAAGGGGCATATTATATTTCAAAAAAAGTAATCTCGCTGCCCTTTCTATCATGAGGCGATTTCTTAGAGGCTTGTGTATAAGGCCGTCCACTGAACAATTGCTCACTTGGAACGCTGGCGGGTGGAGCGTTCAATTATTGGCAGGCAAGATCTGTAAATTTGTCGTATTTTAGTTTAGTTTTCCACCAATCGAGAAGATTTTCACCGAGATGAGCTCGTTTTTCTTTAAGCTAGGCCTTCAATCGAGCTTTAATTTCACACTTAATGTCTCCAGATTCTACATCCCAGCCTTCGCTTTCGCTGGAGGAATCTAAAAATATTTCAAGGTTGCTTATAAGACTTTTAGCAGTACTTGTTGAAGGCCCATAAATGTTGCTTGATATACTACTTAACCCTTTATCACCTGAAGCTAAAAGCCAGTTATTATCCGCACCCTGGTTAGACAGAGCCATTTCAACAATATTAGAGTGGACTCTCTACCCATGTACACATTCGCATTCGCAAAACATTCGTATCATTTTATGCGAATGTAAATATTCGCAACATCCCTGGTTCACATATGTACATACTTGTCTACACAAACATATATATTTGTATGTATGTACATCCATACATACTTTTTGAAACTATTTTCTTATACAAGGAGAGGTACTACATTAATTGCACGAAGAAAATCAAAAGCAGTTTATTTCTCTTATTTCTAAAAATATACATTACTCACTTGGGAGAATAAATGGCCCAATCGGATATTAATTGAGCAAGCAATTAGTAGCTTCTAAAAAGTTGAAAAACCACCATACGCATTAAAACTCAAACTACTTAATTCAGATAAGACCTCTTGGTGAAGCTTTTACATACATACAATTGTATGTATTCGTATTACTACCCAGTACGGCAAAGCTCAACCAATTTTACAAATTTATTTCGATTTATTTATATATAGAGTTTTGTACATAATACATTTTAATGTAATAGCATTTCAACTGAACACATTAACTTTTAGCTCATATACTAATTTTGCTTAGTAAATAAGGAGAGAGGAATTAATTATTTATTGAAAACGTTTAAGGAATTAAAGAAAATTTAAATCTGCCACTTTAAAACACCTTACATGCCTTACGCCCTGTCGGCCGTTGTGGTGCAGTGGTAAGCATTGCGCGCTTCCACTACGCAGCACCTGGGTTCAAACCCAGGTCAAAGCAACATCGCAAAAAAATATAGAAAAAGGTTTTTTCTTAACAGCGGTCGTCCCTCGGCAGGCAATGGCAAAACCTCCGAGTGTATTTCTGCCATGAAATACAGCTTCTCATAAAAATACAATCGCCGATCAGAGTCGGCGTAAAACTGAAGGTCCCTCCGCTTTGTGTGACAACATCAAGGCGCACGCCACAAGTCGGAGGAGAAGCTCGGCCAAATACTATGTGTAAGCGCCAATCTATTATTATTATTATTACATGCCTTAGGGCCGTTTTCTAATGTAAGCAGTAAAGTTGCCTTTACTAACAGGGCAGATAAATTGTTCCTCAATTTAAAGTGTTTTCGTTTTCTTACCTTGCCGGTAAAAATAAATTTGTTATTCCGTAGAGTGAAACTTCACTACATTTCCGAGAGTGAAACTTCACTACATTCGTCATAAAATTTCAAAGGTTGGCAATGCAACATAAGCAAATATAGAGCAAGAGCAACTGTTAGCAAAAACCAAAACCTTGGTTGAAATATCTAATATATCTGGCTCATGAACCAAAACCAAACCAAAATTTAAAGTTGGGTACAAATTTTAAAGGTTGAATCGGGTGAGCAACAGTTTATCGATTCGATAAATTAATGCGCTAATGAGAAAACGAAAACTCGTATATCGAGACGATAAAGTGGCCGGTAAACTAAAGGTTAGATGAGAAAACGGCCCTTATGCGTTTAATATCAAGTGGTAAAGAATCCCATAACATTTATGTGCTAACAAAAAATATGCGTTCTGAGGCAAGGTATCCATATTTTGGAACAAAAAGATTTAGTGTTTTTGGCCACTGACCTATTTTAATATTTTTATAGAGGTAAGATGGGAGTAAATTATTTCATGATGTAATCCAACCGTACGCAACTTGTAGTAGTAACTTAGATCACTGAGAAGAATCTGTTAAGAAAAGTACGAGATATGATCATACTTTCTTTTTTCAAATACGAAACGTGCCGCCTTTAGTGATGTGCTGAGTCAGTACTTTTAAGTATTGGTCGATACTCGGTACCGATTTGTAGAGTATCCACTAGTTTCGATACTCGGTACCGAAATATTGAAATTTATTTATTTATTTATTATTATTATTACCAACAAACAGGACGCTTACAGACTATATGACAAATATATACATAGAATAAGGGAAACCCTTATGACAAGTGCCTTATGAGTAAATTCTTAAAAGTAAACTTTGAGTAAGAAAAATCGAAGTCTAAAGATGAAGAATAAGCATTAAATTTGGAGAGAGTCCTCCTTAAAGGAGTATTCATACCATAAACAGTTTTAACAACACCCACAAAAAACAATTCATTACAACGAAGAATACGTGAGGGAACATTAAAACGAATTTTCATAAGGAGGTGCGAGCAATCTATAGAGCCTACAATTATGTCAAAGACAAAGCACATCGATAACAAAGTACGCCTGGACTCTAAGGACATGAGATTTATCAACAAATAACGAGAACGATAGGACGGAATAGGGTCTACAAATTTCAACGGACGCAAAGCAAAGCGTATAAAAGCCCTCTGAACAGACTCCAATCTGTTCACATGAACTGTATGAAAAGGTCCCCAAACAAATACAGCGTATTCTAACCTCGACCGAACTAAAGACGAATACAACAGTTTGAGAGTATAAGGATCGGAAAATGACGAGCAGTTGCGACGAATAAAGGCCAACATCGCGAATGATTTAGAAACAATAAAGTTTATGTGGGTGGTGAAGGTGAGCTTGGAGTCAAAATAAACACCCAAGTCTTTAAAATCAGTAATTGATTTTAGCGGGACATTCGAAAAACAGTAAGAGGTTGGAACAATACTAATCACTTTTGCAAAAGAGGTATAATGACATTTACCAATATTGAGGGACAAACGATTACGCGCACACCAACAGTACAAATTATCAAGCTCACCCTGGAGAATCAATGAGTCTTCTCTATTTTTAATTTCATAGTATATCTTCAGGTCATCCGCATATAGAAGAAACTTACACTTTGAGAAACAGGAAGATATATCATTAATAAAGATAACAAATAATAACGGACCTAAGACACTACCCTGGGGAACACCAGAGGAGGAGACAAAAGAATAAGACGATACATTATGAAAACGAACAACACAGCGTCTGTTATACAGATAGGATGTGATCCACTTCAGAAACTCTGAATGAAAGCCCAGGCCTTCAAGTTTAGCTATCAATATTCGATGAGACACCCTGTCAAAAGCCTTAGAGAAATCGGTATATATAGCGTCAATTTGGAATCCCTTTTGAAAGGTTTCCAAACAGTCCTCTGTAAAAGCAGCTAAATTGGTTAACGTAGATCTGCCCGGCACGAACCCATGTTGGTTGGGACATAATAAATGTTTAACAGCAAAGTAAATTTTATCTTTTACTATGGACTCAAACAGTTTTGAGACAGTGGTAAGCTTAGAAATCGGCCTATAATTCTCAATACAATTTTTGTTACCACTTTTAAGAATTGACGTAATAAAAGTCAATTTCCAGTCATCGAGGAAAACTCCGGCAGATAGAGATATGTTAAAAATGTGCCTCAAAGGCGCAATTAGTGAAGGACAACTTTTAAATAAAATAACCGAGAGGCCGTCTACATCAGTGTTAGTGGATAGTTTAAGCTGGTTAATGCCATTAGCTACATCCTCGTCTGTAAACTTTAATTTCCCGAAGTTAATGGGAGTATCTAAATTTGACAAAAGATCTTCAGGAATAAAATCATTATCAGAATTACCTGAAGTAAAGTTGGAAGAAAAAAAATCAGCAAAAAGATTAACAGCTTCGGAGATGGAGTTGGCTGACACCCCGTTAAGCTGGACCGATGCAATTTTTCTTTGATTTAATATAACTCCAGAAGAACTTGGGATTAGATTTAATATTGCTTTCTACGCCGCGAATAGAATTCCTATACAAAGATTTATTGAGCCTGTTAAATTCAGCTCTATAAAACACGTAACGCTCACGCAAATTAACATCGTTGGAATGCTTTTGTCTTTTGTAGAACTTATTCTTCTTATTCCTTATACGTTTGAGTTCTTTAGTAAACCATGGACGCTTAGCGGTTTTCGAATTAAGAATTGGGATGTGACCCACACAAATATCACAAAGTTTAGACTTAAAAATATCGTAGCAACCAGTTACATCCACATTTCCAAAGAGCTGGGACCAATCCAAATCAAACAAATTATTCAATTCAGCAAAATTACAACAAGAGTAGTTAAAAGCAACCGTCTGACTAGCAGTCGGTAATTCAAAATATTGGTAAAATTCAAACTCCAAAACCATAGGGCTATGATGCTGATTTGGAGGGGAGATGTAACTGGCCGCATGAGAGAGCTTGAAATTTATATTAGAGCTAATAAATATTAAATCTAAAATTCGGTTTAACTCATTAAAAAAACCATTGATTTGAAATAATTCAATACATAATAAATTATCTATTAAATATGATTCAGATAAAGTAGTAACATTCGATGGGGTGAGGAAAATATTGTTATCAATAAAGCTCCAGGAAATATTACATAAATTAAAGTCACCTAAAACACAAAGTTGGCTGTTTCCAATTTTCTCGTGGAGTGCCAGTATATTGTCAACATGTGCCTTGTATATGACATCACAGCTGCCCGGCGGAATGTAGGACACACAAAGCTGATCCAATAGGGAGTTGGCATCTAGCAGCGGATAAAAAGAAGCTGGAAGATATCTGCGCGCAGCTATCAGTACACCACCACCCCTACTAACACCAGTTTTAGCAAAATCTCTGTCTTTGCGAAAAACGTCAAAGAGAGCTGGATTAAAGAACTCCGCATCGAAAAAGTTAGCATTCAGCCAGGTTTCTGTCAGAACGAAGCAGCCATAATCCAATTGTGAGCTGAGAATGTAGACAGATTCGGATTTTGTCCTGAGTCCCGAAGTATTTTGGTGATAGATACTTATTTTCCGATCACCAGAGGTGGAATGACTTTTTACTTCTTGGGCTGCGGCTGGGCATCTTTTTGAAAAAAATCAAAAGGCCGGACAGTAACGTTGGAGGGCCAAATATCCGATGACAGAATTTTTGAGTATTCAGATTCTGAAACTCCAAGCTTGAAATTAATGTGCTTAATAGTTTCCAAATCAGAATCCTTTTTGACCAGTTTATAGCATACAATTGTCTTCTTATCGATAGCTGCATATTTAGCCACATAGCCAATGATGTCATCAGTCCTTACAGTAGGCAAAAACGATGATAAGTGCAGCCATTTGCGGCGAACAACAACTCCCAGCTCCGAGTTCTCATTTGACCCAAATACACACCGCCTATGTCTCTTATGAGTACGCTTTTTATCCATAGCGGACCACTGTGCATTATTTGCTTGCGCATTGTTAGTTGCGTTTTTCGCTTGTGCGTTGCTCAACCTAGCATTGTTCGCCAAAGCCGCAGCAGCGGCATACGTAGGCACAGCGTTAGCGGGGCCAGCAGTTGGTGAACAGGGAGAAGTACAAGCAGGCGGAAGAGATGAAGCAGAAAAACCGATGTTATTACCAGGAGTAGTTGGCGAGCGAGTAAAAGCAACAGCAGCAGAAAAACCGGTATTACTACTAGGAGTAGTTGAAAAACCGGTATTAGTATCAACTACATCAAGAGCGGTATAACCAGTATTTATACCCGGCGCATCAGAAACACATAGCATTTCGGAACTTTTTCGTACTGCCACGGTATTAGAGTCAGCAACAGCATCATTAGATGGCGCAGTGAAAGCGCGCTTTGGCAATTTACCAGGCTGAGCAACAACACTATCACTAGCTTTTGCTTGCGAACGCGTCGTTCTTTTGTTTCCACTAGTAGCAGGAGCCGGCGAAATAGAATTATCATTTGCTGGTTCAATTAATGCGATAAAAATGCTTTTTAATTTTTCCAAATCCGAAATCGCGTTTAAGATTTTATCTTTCAGCCCACAATGGGCCGTACAATTAGTACATAAANAATCAAAAGGCCGGACAGCAACGTTGGAGGGCCAAATATCCGATGACAGAATTTTTGAGTAGTCAGATTCTGAAACTCCAAGCTTGAAATTAATGTGCTTAATAGTTTCCAAATCAGAATCCTTTCTGACCAGTTTATAGCATACAATTGTCTTCTCATCGATAGCTGCATATTTAGCCACATAGCCAATGATGTCATCAGTCCTTACAGTAGGCAAAAACGATGATAAGTGCAGCCATTTGCGGCGAACAACAACTCCCAGCTCCGAATTCTCATTTGACCCAAATACACACCGCCTATGTCTCTTATGAGTACGCTTTTTATCCATAGCGGACCACTGTGCATTATTTGCTTGCGCATTGTTANGCGTTGCTCAACCTAGCATTGTTCGCCAAAGCCGCAGCAGCGGCATACGTAGGCACAGCGTTAGCGGGGCCAGCAGTTGCTGAACAGGGAGAAGTACAAGCAGGCGGAAGAGATGAAGCAGAAAAGCGATGTTATTACCAGAAGTAGTTGGCGAGCGAGTAAAAGCAACAGCAGCAGAAAAACCGGTTTTACTACTAGGAGTAGTTGAAAAACCGGTATTAGTATCAACTACATCAAGAGCGGTATAACCAGTATTTATACCCGGCGCATCAGAAACACATAGCATTTCGGAACTTTTTCGTACTGCCACGGTATTAGAGTCAGCAACAGCATCATTAGATGGCGCAGTGAAAGCGCGCTTTGGCAATTTACCAGGCTGAGCAACAACACTATCACTAGCTTTTGCTTGCGAACGCGTCGTTCTTTTGTTTCCACTAGTAGCAGGAGTTGGCGAAATAGAATTATCATTTGCTGGTTCAATTAATGCGATAAAAATGCTTTTTAATTTTTCCAAATCCGAAATCGCGTTTAAGATTTTATCTTTCAGCCCACAATGGGACGTACAATTAGTACATAAAGACGTTATTGCGAAATAAATGAAAATAAACACAGAGCGATAGAAAACACGACCGAACTATTCTGCAGTCACAGTCACTTGACCCACAAATATGGAATAAAGCTGTTAAGTGATTGTTGAAGTTTTTATTAATGTCATTAATCTATGGTTAAAGAAGTCTATATCTCTACATTGTTTGGATCTGAATGCTCTCGTCGCCCGATTAATATCTGCCCCTTTTTATTACAAGCTTTTATTTAACTTGGTAATCCCGCGGAAATCTCGGAAATTTCCAATCGACGACACGCCATTTCTTTAAATGAAATTAACTGCTGCTATATGTACATATGTATGTTTATACAAAACGTAAGCCAACAACATTTTGCTTGCAAAGTCTTCTGGTCTCTTCCATTGCAAGCATGGGCGTAGCCATAGGGGCAGGGGGGTGCTCGAGCCCCCTCCTAACTTTCAAATTTTCCTTATATATATATAAAATAGTACCCTGAAATGCCAGCTAAATAGGGTCGAGCAAACCCCCCCCCTAAATTTCAGTCTGGCTACGCCGATGATTGCAAGTTGCTATTTATCCGAGTTCAACCAGGTCGGTTAAAAAATGCGCGACCTGAAGAGTAGTGTTGTTAAGTGAAACAAGTAAGAGCAGCGCTGTCTTCGGCTATGCCGAAGGCTTCATACCTTTCAAGAACATCTGAAAATTTTTCTTTCACAGCTTACATAGATAGAGGAGATACATGCATATATAAAATATCATATTTAAACAATCAGAGGTATGGAAGATATACCTTATATAGCACCAATCTAAGTGATTTTCACTGCTGTGTGATCGGTATGTAAACCGAATTTCTCAGTAGACTTTGTATTATTATTTATAAAATAGCTTACGAAATTTATCGACTTTAGCTGTCCAAATAAAGGAGTTTTACAGTAAATCCTTATATCTGAACAATCAGTTTTATGGATGCAATAAATATGTTATAGCGACCCGATCTTTGTTAATTTTACTGTAAACGGTTTGTTGATAATGAGTGAAAATAGTGCGGAATTTCTTGTTTCTAGCTACATATATGGAGAAAATATAACAAAGAATATCTTATCTGAACAATCATTTGTATGAAGACTATAGGTTATAGCGACCCGATCTTCGCCATTTTCACTGTAACTATTTTTATGATAATGGGTGGGAATATTGCGAAGTTTCATGTTCCCAGCTGCATAAATGGAGGAGTTATAACAAAAAATCGCATATCTGAACAATCAGTTGTATGGGAGCTATATGTAAAAGTGACCCGATCTTTGTAAGTATTTTGTTGATAATAGGCAAAGTATTGCAAAATTTCATGTTCCTAGCTGCATAAATGGAGAAGTTATGGCAAAAAATCTCATATCTGAACAATCAGTTGTATGGAGGCTATTGATTATAGCGACCCGATCATCGCCATTTTCTATGAAAGTATTGTTTTGATAATTAATGACAACAGTGCAAAATTTCATGTTTCCAGCTACTTAATTGGAGGAGTTATAACGAAAAATCTAATATCTGAACAATCAGTTGTATGGGAGCTATAGGTTATAGTGACCCGATCTTTGTAATTTTCACTCTAAATTTTCTATTGATAAGTATTGGAAAATATCATGTTCCTAGCTGCATAAATGTAGAAGTTATAACGAAAAATCTCATATCTGAACAATCAGTTGTATTGGAGCTATATCTTATAGTGGTCCGATTCTTCCGGTTCCGGCAAATGATTAATACATTATAAAAATACACCCACCTACCCAATTTCATCCGGATATCTCGAAAACTGAGAGACTAGATTGCATACAAACAGACGGACAGACAGATAGACAGACAGACGGACTGACGGACATGGCTAAATCGACTCAGCTCGACGTCCTGATCATTTAAGTATACATTTTGATGGGTCTATCTCTTCTTATTCTGGTACTTACAAACATCGGACCAAAGTAAGGCATAAAAACTGCTCTATTGTGAATTGTTACTGGGAAATTGGAGAGGCAAACTTTTGTTTTCGTATATACATGATTTATATTTTAAATAAGTATATATATTACGCAAATACCTCGCATAATAACTAATTTCTATTGTTTTTTGTGTCTAAATCCCGGTAAACTAATCACATGTTTCAGCTACCAGCAGGGTTGCTTAAGTAGCTAAAAGGAAATTTTACCCGAGTTAAGCGTTCTTTTGTCGCTCGCTTACAAAAAAATACAGCAACTTTTTAATATAGAACGCTTTTATAAATGGACTAAAAAATTAGAAAATAATATTTCTTAGCCCCATAGAATTTGTGAAGGGTAATATATGTATGAATGTGGATATATGAATAACGACCGCTTAAAATCGATCTCAAATTTGTACTTTCTCTGTAGAAATTTTAGGTCTATGTTACGTAGTTTGACTACTGTCAATTAAATCTAATTCTTTGTATTGCATGCGCTTCACGTATTTCGTTTTTAATCCATAAATGGTTTATAATGACTTTTGCTAAAATTTCAAAATCAACAACTTAGATGAAAATGCTTCAGTTTAAGATAGACTTTACATATAAAGAACTTTTCTATTTAAAGCAACAAATTAAAATCTTTATAAGAGCTGTTTTCATTATAAAGGTTTGCTCAAGCAGATTATAAAGGTTTGCTCAAGCAGCAGCGGTATGGTACCGCGCGGTGTAACTCCATATGGCATATTTGCTCATGTATGGATATACATATATACATTTGTATATAGTTAAGTTATATACATACCCAGTAGAAATTCTATGCATACAACATCGCTGTTGGTGGCATGAACATGCTCCTGTGTATACATGTGTGTGTATAAATTTGAAAATAATTTGCAAGAATCTCCACATATACAGCAAACATACAACCTAAATGTATACTATGCGCTTAGCTTTAAATTTTAATATTTTCGCAGCTCCCTATGTTTATCTTCATCTAAAGCAGGGATCACAAGATTTGTACATTTTAACAGTTACAGAGTGGTGTTGTTGAAAGTTATCATTGAGCTAAACTCATTATTTCTAGACAACACCACTCTGTGACTGCCAAAATGTACAAATATGTACAAATGCACAAATCGTGCGATCCCTGCTTAGCAGCTTCTTTACAGCGTATTCACTACTGCTAGTGATAGCAGAGCGTAATTTTCCGACGCAACTATTTATGTAGGATAGTTTTAGGCAGTGGTGTGATAGATTCTATTGTGAAGGCGAATTCAGCGTACATGCATAATTGGTTAAGTATGTATATGTATGTATGCAGATATTTAAATGCCGGTTTGCTATTCACGCGACAAACTTTTTTAAAAACGAAGTAAACTAATATAAATTGTTAGTAATTTTCATTAGAGTTTGAGTAACTCCTTTCTCTGAATGGCTTTTAGTAACTTTGACGAGACCTTAACTTATTTTATTTTATTCATTTTAGTGCAGTTTTGACAAAAGTTTCTTGATAAAAAATCTTTTAATACACTACTTTACTTTATCCCTTTGATTGTACATGTTAAATAAAAGCTTGTTTTTAAAAAATATTTTTTTTACATTATTTTATTTTAAGTAAAGGTTCGCTTGGAACGGTCGTCGTAACATAATATGTAATAACATTTTAGCGCTTACACTTTTGCTAAGTATTTGGGAGACCTTCACTTCCAATTTGTGGTGTGTGTCTTTATGTTATATCTCAATATACTCAACTGTTGCTCGGACCACGGATCGCACCCGGGTCCTAAGGAGTGGTAGTACGCGCCTCTAACTACTCAGCCACAGCGGCAACCACGATGGAAATCGTAATAAATATTCTTTGAAAAGATAGTTGCCATAAGTATTACGAATTAATAATGTTGCCACAAGAACTGTTGCAGTTGGTAAGAGTGTTGCGATAAGTACAAGAAGTCTCAAATAGTAACATACGTATTGCTTATTTGTAGGTGTTTTTTTTTTTGCTTTGACGATGTCATATAAAATAGCAATGACATTTTTTTTCTGCAAACTTCAAAAGTATGTAGAATCGGTATCGGGTACCGAAAGGAAAGTATTGGGTACCGAATTTTTTTTCAAGTATTGGGTACCGAATTTTTTTTCAAGTATTTCACTAGCCGCATTGTTTAAAACAACTTATGATGAGATGCAGCGCGAAGGTTGCAATATATAAGCTCTGCATATGTCTGATGAGGTAACTGGCAGACATTATGATATAGCTTTCTAAGAATGTTGTAAATTTTTTTAACTAAGTTTTTCATGTAGTCCACGCACGATAACCTCGAGTTTATTCTGAATCCTAAGTTTGTTACATTATCTTCATATTTAATATTTGTTCCATCAAGCGTTAGCGGAGAAGTACCGGTGAGGTCAAAATGTTTAGCTGACAGTGATATTGCCTTCGTCCTCGACGCATTCAACTTGAGGTTATTAATTTTTGTCCACTTGGAAATTCGAGAGAGATCTTCCTTAAGTCTGGCAATCAAATCTTCAACAAGACCAACCGGCCTTGAAAAATATGTTTGAGTGTCATCTGCATAAAGAAGAATGGATGAACTTTGGCAACACTCCACTATATCGTTGATGAATGTGCAGAAAAATATGGGACCCAGAATGGACCTTTGCGGCACATCGGATGTTGCGGGCTTTAAGCTTGAATAATTTTAATCACATTGAACCTGCTTTAGCCTACCTGTCAAATAGCTCTTTAATAATTGCAAAGAAAACGACACGAACTTAAAGAGATTACCTAACTTTTCCAATAACTTATAGTGGTCTATAGCAGTGGTAGGCATTCTAACACATTCAAACGATTCAATAAGTGAGAGTGTGTGCGTTAAATGCACTGCTAAGCTGCCAGTCTTCGTATACACGTGAAACACACATGTGCTCAGAGGGCGCTCAGTGAGCTATGGCCTGCCGACCACTGGTCTATAGTATCAAATGCTTTTAAGAATTCAAGCAATATTGCTGTTAAATGATTTTCATTAAAGGCTGGACGTATGTCTTCTCAGACTTTCAGCATTGCTGTGGAGCAACTGCATTGCCTTCTTAATCCCGACTGAAAATCACTTAGTAGACTATTTTTATACCCGAGCGCACTTGTGCACAAGGGTATTATAACTTTGTTCACATAACGGTTGTTTGTAACAGGCAAAGCGAATCGAGATAGATACAGACCAAGCATGATACAAAAAAAGAAGGGCGCCATATTAACTATCTGACAATTAAACAGATTGTGACATTTCGTGCTACCACACCTAGTCCCAAAAATTATTTTTTTTTTGTAAAAAAAATAAATCACAAAATAAACAGAAAATTTGTCTTTGTTGTAACCAGCCAGGAAAATTTAAATTTATACATATGAACATCTTTATATTTGCAATAAAAGCAACCAACGTCTTCCGTGAAATTGAAAACCGCAAAAACTATTTAGTATTAAATATACATTTGTATTCATTATAAAGCCAATCATTGTGGATTTGGACACAATAAAGTCGATGTGCTTGCAAACGTTAGTTTGGAGTCAAATTTACGCCCAAGTAAGTCTTTAATTTACTTCGTACCTTGTAAGAAGAAGGATCGGATTGGTTCTTCGTGTTGATAAACGATTTAGCATGCAATTTACTTTTCGTATATCCAGTTACAGCTAATCGCACTTCATCGCAGAGCAATGGAGGGCTCTGGTACTACGGGTCCCCGAGCAGTTCCCTTTGTGGAAGGAATATATGCTACCTCATTGCCACGGTGAGCTCTTGGAATTTCAGTACGAGGAGCGCCAACCTGCCGTCAGATATGGTTCAGTGGCAGAAACCTCCAACTCACAGCGTGTCAAAATCAGCCATCTAAGTTGAATGCAAAAATTCCTGCCCTGCACTATTGCACACAGTTTTACACAGTTTACAGTTTCTAAAATGTTTGAGGGAACTAAGACAATTTTGATCAAAATTAATGGACATTTGCTTATTATTGCTCCAAATTATATATTTACAATTTGCTAATCAATACCAAAGTAAAATTAGAAAATAAAGTGTTCGTTTTATAGAATAAAATACTTGAACAGAAAAATAAAGGAGTGCAAAAATTTAAACATCTGCAAAAATGTGAAGAAAATTATAACCTAAATTAATGCTTTGTTTCATTTCATGTAAATTCGTTCGTTTAGAATAAAATGACTTAGGAAAACAAAGCATTATTTATTACCATCTTAAGCTTTTTAATAAATAAAGTTGTCAAAACTGAATTTTATTTTATTTTTTCATCTCTGTAGATTAATATTCTTCAAAGGATATTTAAATGCTTAATAAAAACTTTTAAATTTGTTCATGGATCACGTCAGCTTGGCATTTTTTATATGTACATTATTTTCTTCTAAGAAATCCCAAATATTTAACAAAAAATCTCCATGCCCAAAAAATTGCAATGTGGCAAAGCTATGCTTAATGTTTTCATCTGGAGAAATGTCAAAAATCTGCTTTATAATCAAAAAATAGTAGTAATGAAACTACCTTCTTTTTTGTATCAGGAGACCAAGGTTGGGCAAGGCCGAGGCCGAAAAGAGCCACATGTTAATTCTAAATGCCACAAAGAGCCACAAAAAAAACAACAAACACAAAAATTTTATTTTTAGATAAAATTATTGTTAGAAATGAAAAACATTAATTTTATTATTATTCTAATGTAAGTAAGATTGATATTAAAGAAAATTCAAAAGATCCCTCCCAGTTATACGTTGTACTAAAAATTTAAAATATACGTCACGCAGCTGTTTCTGTTATCTTCTTTTAATTCCAAAAACTCCAACTTCTCTTCGCTTTTCTTAAAAAGGAGTTTTTCGGATATTGCAAATTCATCCTCAATTGTGTTAGATAAATAAAATTATAGTTTAAAAAACTAAAACCTCCCTATTATAATTGCCATTCGTACTGTCATCAGGTATGTACCTTGAGAAAAGAAATCGCTGCATCTTTTAGGCGCATCAATATTACATAGTTACATCCCGAGTTAATAAAAGGACGGTAAAATAATAATAAAAAGGGTTTATGAAGTATGCAAACGTACATTTATATAATTTCAAATGGGCAAATCTTTTTTCAAAATCTGCTTTTAAATTATATGCAATTTTTTTTTTAGCCAGGGAAAATGATGACATTTTCGTTTTTTGGGATCATGAGTAAAAAGACGTAGTTTAGCTACAAAACTTAAAATAATTTGCGACCAATAAAAAACAATTTTATTCTGTTCTTGTAGAGACAAATTCAAGTTTTGCAAATGTTCCATGATATCGACGGTGACCATAATTATGGCAGCCGAATACGGGACTAAAAATAATTTTGCTAATTTTTTCCACAAAAGCTGAATGATTTTAAAAATCTTTTCTAGATTTATTAGCCTTGAAGCAGCATTTTATTTGGCATATAATTTATCGATATTTTGTGAAAGCAGCACATAAATATTCAGTTGTAACGTCACACATTCGTAGGATATTTTTCTATAACTTTGTACTTTGTTCTCGGGATTTTTACACCGCAAAATTTTGTTCAAACATTCCTATGCAACTACTTTTTAAACACGAGTGGTATTCAACGGATTATTGTCATCCGGAACGGAGCCATGGAAGATGAAGAAAAGCCATGGAAATGATGAGATATTCTTTTTTTGGGATCATGAGTAAAAAGACGTAGTTTAGCTACAAAACTTAAAATAATTTCCGACCAATAAAAAACATTTTTATTCTCTTCTTGTAGAGACAAATTCAAGTTTTGCAAATGTTCCATCATATCAACGGTGACCATAATTATAGCAGCCGAATACAGGACTAAAAATAATTTTGCTAATTTTTTTCACAATGATTTTAAAAATCTTTTTCAATGATATTAGATTTATTAGCCTTGAAACAGCAATTTATTTGGCATATATTTTATCGATATTTTGTGAAAGCAGCACATAAATATTCAGTTGTCACACATTCGTAGAATATTTTTCAATAACTTTGTACTTTGTTCTCGGGATTTTTACACAGCAAAATTTGTTTCAAACATTCCTATGCAACTACTTTTGAAAGACGAGTGGTATTCAACGGATTATTGTCATCCGAAACGGGCTGAATGTAAAGCGTACCCTTCCATCCTTGAGAACTTCTTTACTTTTACAACATTCTCCTGGTAGTCATCTTATTTGGAGTTTCTCATGTTGAAGATTCAATCCCTCGTACAATCAGCAATAATTTTTTTTAATGTGGTTTCGGCTAATGAATATCCTCTCTCTTCACAAAATTTGAAAACTGCCTCCACACCCGGCACATTGGAGAGCAAGCCGTGTGTAGTTTTTGTGGGTGTTGGAATAAATATACGTAAACATAATTTGAAATTTTAAAGTAAAATGTGAGCAAAAGTGACAATTGAAAGATGAAAGTCTCGAAAAAAGTAAAATCAGCTGCTCTACTAAATATTCAACGTGAAACGCATTGAAAGAAACCCTTGAAAAGCTAAATACTAGTGAAATTTCTTTTAGAAATTTTTAACAATAATCATAAGTATCTATTTTCGATTCATACTCAAAACTACCCAGTTTTTCTCCGCAAAATTATAACTTCAAAAACCATCTACATATGTATGTGCTCCTTGATTCGAATCGCAAGCATCCAGACTTAAAAATAAAAACTCGTTCATAGACATGTCATTTTAACGCAAAGGCGCCAAAATACCGAATACGGGACAAATAGAAGAAATAAAGAACATTTGGCGTCCCGTATGAAATAAATAAATTACCAGGACCAAGGACGAAAAAATAGGACTGTCGCGTATAATACAGGACGGATGGTCACCGTAATCATATCGGTAAAGAACATTAAGGGCCGTTTTCTAATGTAAGCAGTAAAGTTGCCTTTACAAACAGGGCAGATAAATTGTTCCTCACTTGAAAGTGTGTTATAAGTATTTTCGTTTTCTTATCTTACCGGTAAAAATAAATTCGTTATTCCGAAATTACGGCAACGCGAAAGTGAAACTTCACTACATTCGTCATAAAATTTCAAAGGTTGGCAATGCAACATAAGCAAATAAAGAGCAAGAGCCACTCTTAGCAAAACCCTAAACCTTGGTTAAAATGTCTAATATATCTGACCCACGAACCAAAACCAAACCAAAATTTTAAGTTGGTTACAAATTTTTAAAGGCTACAATTTATGCATTCGAGAAATCAATGCGCTGATGACGAAACGAAAATTCCTATATCGAGGCGATAAAGTGGCCGGTTATCTAAAGGTTAGATGAGAAAACGGCCCTAAGTCAGAAAGCAAATTTTTGTTCTCAATTTGTTCCGATCTCAATTTGCGTATGTGTATATAATGCAGCGTTTTTGCTGCATTTAAAATGCAACATTTAGCACTTTCGGACATATGTTTTCGAAGAGCGTTCATGCTATCGCATTTAGCAAATGTACATTTACGCGAGTTCGAAATCGTGTGCTTTTGACAAACAGCCATGTTCCAGTCGCTTATTCAGATCCGTATCTATTACGATCAATTCTCACGCAGACGATAATGTGCAAAAACCCTACCGANGAAAGTGTGTTATAAGTATTTTCGTTTTCTTATCTTACCGGTAAAAATAAATTCGTTATTCCGAAATTACGGCAACGCGAAAGTGAAACTTCACTACATTCGTCATAAAATTTCAAAGGTTGGCAATGCAACATAAGCAAATAAAGAGCAAGAGCCACTCTTAGCAAAACCCTAAACCTTGGTTAAAATGTCTAATATATCTGACCCACGAACCAAAACCAAACCAAAATTTTAAGTTGGTTACAAATTTTTAAAGGCTACAATTTATGCATTCGAGAAATCAATGCGCTGATGACGAAACGAAAATTCCTATATCGAGGCGATAAAGTGGCCGGTTATCTAAAGGTTAGATGAGAAAACGGCCCTAAGTCAGAAAGCAAATTTTTGTTCTCAATTTGTTCCGATCTCAATTTGCGTATGTGTATATAATGCAGCGTTTTTGCTGCATTTAAAATGCAACATTTAGCACTTTCGGACATATGTTTTCGAAGAGCGTTCATGCTATCGCATTTAGCAAATGTACATTTACGCGAGTTCGAAATCGTGTGCTNAGAATAAAATAAAAATCCAAACAATGGAAAAGAATGTCCAGCGGAGAAATATGTATTTTAAAAAGTAAAAAAGAGCCAAAATGTTCTAAGCAAANGAAGAAATAAAGAACATTTGGCGTCCCGTATGAAATAAATAAATTACCAGGACCAAGGACGAAAAAATAGGACTGTCGCGTATAATACAGGACGGATGGTCACCGTAATCATATCGGTAAAGAACATTAAGGGCCGTTTTCTAATGTAAGCAGTAAAGTTGCCTTTACAAACAGGGCAGATAAATTGTTCCTCACTTGAAAGTGTGTTATAAGTATTTTCGTTTTCTTATCTTACCGGTAAAAATAAATTCGTTATTCCGAAATTACGGCAACGCGAAAGTGAAACTTCACTACATTCGTCATAAAATTTCAAAGGTTGGCAATGCAACATAAGCAAATAAAGAGCAAGAGCCACTCTTAGCAAAACCCTAAACCTTGGTTAAAATGTCTAATATATCTGACCCACGAACCAAAACCAAACCAAAATTTTAAGTTGGTTACAAATTTTTAAAGGCTACAATTTATGCATTCGAGAAATCAATGCGCTGATGACGAAACGAAAATTCCTATATCGAGGCGATAAAGTGGCCGGTTATCTAAAGGTTAGATGAGAAAACGGCCCTAAGTCAGAAAGCAAATTTTTGTTCTCAATTTGTTCCGATCTCAATTTGCGTATGTGTATATAATGCAGCGTTTTTGCTGCATTTAAAATGCAACATTTAGCACTTTCGGACATATGTTTTCGAAGAGCGTTCATGCTATCGCATTTAGCAAATGTACATTTACGCGAGTTCGAAATCGTGTGCTTTTGACAAACAGCCATGTTCCAGTCGCTTATTCAGATCCGTATCTATTACGATCAATTCTCACGCAGACGATAATGTGCAAAAACCCTACCGAAAAGGAAAAAATAAATTTTAAACCAAAAGTTCAATAAAAACATGAATTGTTTTAACCATAACCGAACATTTGTTTGTGTATATATTCATTCGTTGGTGCTGTCAATTAAAATTTCCTCACTTAATTAGGAAACAAAACAAACAGAGTTGATCACAAATTGATCCAGATATCTATCAGCATCACATCGATGTTGAATTTGCTTAACTTTTCTTTATCCAAATAATGTAAAATATTATATGAAATAACTGAAACGCAGCTAGCAACTGTATACTCGAAAAAGCAATGTTGCCACTTTTTCTCATTAAACCATCTTCGAATCGTGGAAATTTTGGAAGATCACAGGGTTGCTTTTAGCATTTAGATTCTTAATGCAAAAATATGCAACTCCATTTTGAGATGAATTTTGTATGGATAAATGTACATTTAGAGTAGCATTTAGAGCTAAATGCGCTAAATGTGCTTTTACGCGTAAGCAAAAACAGCCCATTAAAAGAATAAAATAAAAATCCAAACAATGGAAAAGAATGTCCAGCGGAGAAATATGTATTTTAAAAAGTAAAAAAGAGCCAAAATGTTCTAAGCAAAGAGAAAGTAAAAAGAGCCGCACTTTGCTAAGCAAAGCGCCGCATTTGGCTCAAAGAGCCGCGTTTGCCCACCGTTGATATATACTACGTTTATAAGAACAGAATAATCGACTTAATTGAAAGCGCATTGACGCCGTACATATTTCGCTCTAGAGTTTATACTTACGGCTTTATATCGGCATCAAAGTAACCGTCTTCAAAAGCAAATAAAATCAGCTGTTTTCATTTGACATTTTATAAGTTAACATAATGGAAAGTGATAAAAATCTAGTTTTATTCGGCATTATAAAATCGTGGCAAAGAAAACGAACGATTATTATTAATCAGCTTTTAAATACTGATGCGATTATTTGAGCGGAACAGCTGATCTACAATTCGCTTTGAGTGAGAACGGTGTTTATACACTCTTTCTAACTGTCTGGAGAAATAAACTACCGATTTGAAATGGAGTGTGAGCCAAAACAAAGCGAATTGAAATTCAGTTTATACACATGTTTTGAATCGCGGCGAAATGAATTAAAGCGACTTATGCACAGTGTTGCTGCGAATAATATTTACTGGTAGCCAAATTCCTTTAAAAAAAGGGCTAAAAAAGAGCTAAAAAAATTCGTTGTGGCTAAAAATGGTAGCTAAAATTTTTTACACGCAAACATTTTGAATAAGTAATGGTGTATAAAAACAATGAACTCGGGGAAAAAGTTAATATTTTATCCAACCAAAAACCTTTTTGTATAGAAGGGGAAATATACCGACACCAGCTTGCTGCCTCCATCAAGTGATTGTACCATCAGGATCGAAGCATGTAACTTACCAGCATGCTGCTACAATATTTATTTCTTTACAAATGAGGTCGAGGAAAGATCGAAATGGTTAGAGCCGAAATTTAATTTTTATACCATTTTGTTAAACATTGTTTTTTTTTTTAACTCACATCTGCAATATCGTGAACTTAGCCTTCCACAAATACGGCTTTGACTCATATAGTGCAAGAAATTTACGCCAAAATATTTTTTACTTGTAAAATTGAGCTAATTTCACCACTCACGACACCAGCATGCTGGTACAATCATAAGATTTTCAAATAGTTTTTGAAGTCGCACCAGCAGCTGGTACAATCACACCACAAGAACATACACGGTCAATCGACTTGATGGGCCATTCAACAAATTAAGCATATTATCTATTTTAGACTATAGTTAAATCGTTAATAGATAAGTTNGTACAATCACACTACAAGAACATACACGGTCAATCGACTTGATGGGCCATTTAACAAATTAAGCATATTAAGGGGCCGTAAACTTATATATTTTAGACTATAGTTAAACCGTTAATAGATAAGTTAACAGCCCTAACACTTTTACAGTATGTATGTATAAAAACGTAAGGAACATACAATACATATATGTATATATATCAGTCTTTCTTAGTTTAAAAATTCATCTCTTACATAAATGAAAAAAATTATACCAAATTAAGCATATCGTCGTTTAAAGTGCAAAACCGTGTATCAACAAAATGCAAAACCGCGTGTCAGCAAAATGCAAAACCGCGTATGTGAACTTGTAGAAATTATTTTCTAGAGCGTAAAAACACTCATATTTCAAAATGGTCCTCTTTTTTATAAAGCAATCGCATTTCTGGCTAGTATATTTCAGGACGAATGGATAAGGATTGAGCCAAGAGCTTGTGTAAGCAAATCCAATTTTTGGCAGCCAATGTCAGTTACGCGGTTATGCAGAATGACGATACGCGGTGTTGTACTTTAAACGATGATATACAACTTTTTCATGCCAAGTATGAATAAATTCTCCAAAGGGCTAAAAAAAGGGCTAGGGGCAATTTTAAATTTAAGTGGCCAAAAAAAGTATTTGGTAGCTAAATTTAGCCACCAAAGGACAAAAACGGCAACACTACTTATGCATGCGTATAAACGTAGTAATAGACCAGTGGTCGGCACGCCATAGCTCAGTGAGCGCTGTCTGAGCACCTGTGTGTTTCACACGTATACGAAGAGCGACAACTGAGCAGTGCATTTAACACACACAGTCTCACTTATTAAATCGTTTGAATGTGTTAGAATGCCGACCACTGATATAGACAAATGTCTGTCCGTCCGTCTGTGCACACGATAACTCGAGTAAAAATGTAGATATCTTAACGAAACTCGGTATGTGTATTTATTTTCAGCGTAGGACGGATGGTATTATGGATGGTAAAATGGACGAAATCGGACAATATTCACCAGGGAACGGATTTTATGGAAACTGCCTTTTTTTCTGTTAAAGAGATAGAGTATATTCGATTAACCCTAGAACACACACCCAGAAAATACCACGTAAACACACACTCGGGATACGTTTGTACCCGGGACCTTATTTTGCGGTTTTTTTGATGCTTATTCAACCGATTTCTATGATTTTTTTTTTTGAAATGTATATTTTAATATATAACAAGTATTTTGTCTTTTGTTTCATTCGAATATTCCTACTGGTTCCAGCAATATGGGCAAATAAAGTCAGGACATGCAACAGTGGATTTTTGTTTTTGTTGTTGTCCTGATAAATGCAAAACAAAATAATATAATTTATAATAATATACTTGTAGAGTAACAACGAATACACATTTTGGTTTTTATTTCATTGAAATATTCTACCTGGTTCAAAAGA
>NW_016157273.1:58406-83244 GCF_001687245.7 Rhagoletis zephyria | reverse complement strand
ACAAACGTATCCCGGGTGTGTGTTTACGTATATAATGTGTTTGGAAGGCTGTAGCTCCTGAACCAATGGTCCGATCTGGTTCAAATTTTGAATTTGAACTCAAAACTAAATAATCTTCCTAGATCCGAAGCGGTATAGAGGTATAGCGGTTCAAAAGTTACAACACTTCAAAGTTGAAAGTGGATACATTTGTACCCGGGTGTGTGTTCTAGGGTTAATAATGTCCACGATTTAGCTTTCCCTGATTCCATATATACACATTTGATGTTGCCTTTTTTTGCCTTTTCTACCTTTAGAAAAGTGATTCTAGCATTTACAATTTTTTTTTTAAGATTAAAAAATATACACTTGCCCATGCGGCTTATAGAAGCACAGGGAACTCTTGCCAAATTGGTGTTGGAAAAATTCAAAGCCGTTTTCTCAGCTCACGTAGGCTAGGAGATAATAAGGGGTGTGGATAAAATTGTAAAGGGCGAGGAAAACGCCCTTATTTCTGATAATATGAACGTTTCAAACGTTCCATATTTAAATTGGGCTCCACTTGTATCAACTTACGTCGGGCGCACATTTAGTACATTCAAGGCTTTTCTTCGCGAAAATCGAATGAAAATGCTGCCAGAAAACTTCAAAATGCATCTTATGGTTCAATGTTACTACAACTATACAGATTAAAGTTTAATGTGTTGGAAACTCGAAAGGATAAAATAGTCAAAGATTCAAAGTACAAATTTTTCATATAATGAAACTAGTTCATAGTTTTTCTCTTTTTACTTGTAATATAAGCATTTCTAAAATAAATATATTTTTTGATTGTTCTTCGTATATTCTGTCTTTTTTAGTGCCTTATTTTGCTGTTTTTGCAATACCTTTTTTTGCCTTTTCCTGCCTTTTTCGCTATTTTGTTTTGCCTTTTTTCCAATACCTAGTGCCTTTTCCTGCCTTTTTCGCTATTTTATTTTGCCTTTTCCAGCCTATTTCGTTACTTTATTTTGCCCTTTTTATAGGTTTTTAGGTCCTAAAAATCCGTTCCCTGATAATCACGCTTACCTCCCATATAATGGTAGTTTTCAGAAATACGAAAACTGCGATATTTTAGTAACTACATAAGCCCATTCACTAAAAAATTGATATTTACAATCATTTTTAGACGAAAAATAATAATATTATAAATTTTTGGAAAACGGGCGTAGCCACGCCCACTTATGATTACATGTGTATATCTCGGTAACCGCTACTCCAGTTTCCCTTAAACTTGGCACAGTTTTTGGCCTTGGTACAGTATACTAAATGACTGAAAATTTTCAAAATCGGACAATAACCACGCCCACATCCCATATAACGGCAAATTTGGAGAATACGAAATCTTCGATAAATCAGTAAATATGAAGCTAATTTATTTAAAATTGATGTTTGCAATACATCTCCAGCTTAAAATATAGTAAATGAAATTTTGGAAAATGGGCGTGGCTCCGCACACTTATGACCACATATGTGTATCTCGGTAACCGCTCGAGAAATTTGTACCAAACTCGGAGTGATTATTGGGCTTGCCACATAAAAGCAGGGACGTGAACCGGTTTTGGACCGAACCGGTTTTGAACCGAAAAACCGCTTTTTTATATAAACTAACTGAACCATTAACCGAACCGAAATTTTCCCCAAATGTTGGATCCGAACCGAAAACCGACCCACTTTTCATAAAGGTTTAAAGGTTCGCTTCAACCAATTTTCAATAGATAAATTTACGTCTTTTTTCGTTTTGTTAAATATGATAATACATACATACCATGTTTGTTTACCATGTGCCAATATCAAATCTAATGGCAACCTCCTACCTCATTTGATCAGCTATTCAGCTACTGAACCAAATTCATTAGCTGATTGGATATGCTAAGGTATTTCAATTATTGAGAGTGGAAATGACAGTTTTCTTTATAGTAAAAATCGAGTCCGATATGTCAAACGTACTGGAATGAGTCTTAAAATCTTGGCATAAACCACCAAATGATTCGTTTAGTTCAAAATTAGTTTTGCATGGCTTCAAAAACAGAGGTCAAAAGTGTCTTGACACTCGACAGGGAATATTAAAATTCACCCCAGCCAGAAGAGCTGGGCTATTAATCAAGCCTGTCATTAATTTTACGATAAATATTAATGCAAAAAGCAAGAATTGTTTTTGAACTGATTCAATCCTTTCTGAATGAACTTGGTAGCGGGGATTCCAGACCATAGATCCGAATTCTAGTATAGGTTTACTAAAGTGGTAAAAAGAGCTTTTGTAACATAAGGATCTTTGAACTCTTTTGAATATTGCTTTACAAATGCAAAAACGCCTTTGGCTTTATTGATTGTAACATTAAAATGAAGGTTGAAATTGAGTTTGGAATCCATTCCATTTGATATTGAATAAACAGTTGGTTGAACTGCCCTTCGAGAGAAACACATAACTTTAAATTTTTTAAGGATTAGTGGCATATAGTTTGAGTTAGACCAACTAACCACGTTGCTTAGATCCGCTTGTAACAAAGACCTTTCTTCGATACGGGTTATATTTTTTGTATTTCCGAACCGTTGACCCAGGAGAGAAAAACCCGCTTTGATGAACCAATCTAAAAGTGCAAAAATGGTTCGAACCGCTGAACCGAACCATCCAAATATTTCGCCCGGGTCACGTCCCTGCATAAAAGCAAAACGCTGAAAATTATTCAAATCGGACTAAAATTACACCCACTTTTTATATAACGGTAAATTTCAGAAATGCTTGAGACTTCGATATTTCGAAATCTAAGGACGCTAATTTACACAAAATTGCTACGAACAACATTCCCTTGAAAATAAGGAATATTATTATGGATTTTTGGAAAATGGGTGTGACACCGCCCACATATAACTATACAATTTTATCGAAGATGTTTGAAATAGGGATAAAATCACCCCTGGTTACCATGTAGCGGTAGTTTTCAGAAAGATTAAAAAACTATATTTAATAATTGCGCCGAGTATCTAATGTTCGGCTTCGCCCGAACCTAGACTGTTTTACTTGTTATTCAGGTGGCCATTAATTTGTCGTTATAAGAATTTTTCAAACACTTTAGAGAGAGCAGGTAAAATACATATCGGTCAAAAGTGTTCGGGGGAGTTCGGACATTTAGTTTTAGGAACGGGTACTATATTTGCTATTTTCCAAAGTGAGGGAAAGATGGATGAGGTAAGGCAAAAGTTAATTATATGAGTAAGTGACGGGATCACAAGGAGTATAGTCATTTTAACAAATTTTAGACTAATGCCATCAACACCTACGGCATTTGATTTAATGGCGTAAATACATCCAACCAAATCCGCCTCCGTTGAAGACTGAAATTGGAAAGCATTATCATCCATAAAAATAGGAGATTTTATGTTCAGATTAGGAGCTGATCGTATTTAAAATCTCTGGATCCAAATTACTTGTAAAATTGTTTTCCCCTGAAATGCCAAAAGACTTAAGAGTCTTCCACAGGACTTTAGACGGAAGGTTCGCGTTAAGTTTGTATTGTAGGTAAGCTCGTTTAGCGTCACGAGTGCTCGACGTCACTTTATTTCTAATTGACCAGTATTTTTCTCAAAACTCAATGCGCGAATGCCTTAGCGCACTCCTTAATCAACGATAAGATCTCGTGAGTGAACACCGGCTTCCTCCTAGTTTGTACTTTGACCCTCCTTGCAGGGACCAACTTTTAAAATAATCGGCGAGTTAGATAGTTGAAATATTGTAGATTTTCGTCAACTGTCGTAAGTGACCAACTTATATTCCAGTCAAGCAAGGCTGCTTGCTTATTCAACTCGCTGTGATTGGTTCCTTTAAAGTGTCCCTTATTAGATGTTCGCTTACTGGTTTATGATTTTTATACCTTTCATGAGCATGAAATGGTATTATAACTTTAGTCCGAGGTTTGTAAGTACCAGAACAAAAAGAGATAGACCCATTAAAATGTATACTTATATGATCATAACGTCGAGCTGAGTTGATTTATCCATGTCCGTCTGTCCGTCTGTTTGTATGCAATCTAGTCTCTCAGTTTTCGAGATATCCGGATNTATATCTCCTTTATGTAGGAAACTAAACCCAATAAATTGTGTTACCGGTTTACATACCGATCACATAGCAGTGAAAATCACTTAGATTGGTGCCATATAAAGTATATCCTCCATACCTTTGATTGTTTAGAGGCGATTTTTTATATAAGTATGTAACTCCTCTATCGATGTATGCAGATGTATTCAAAATCAGTAATCTGTCAAAGTTAAAATTTGCAGATGTTCATGAAAGGTATGAAGCCTTCGGCATAGCCGAAGACAGCGCTGCTCTTACTTGTTTAAATTAAGGTTGAATGATAAAAACGGTGACAGGTAATAAGATCAACGGAAATAAGGGCACCAGGGTGGGAAATAAAGTCAATTGACATTATTACCTTATCAAAAGCGAAATAAAGTCCATTGATATTATTGCCCTTTCAAACATTAAATTTGCTTAGCTTCGCGGCGGCCCCCTTCCCCTCTCCTGCGTGCTGTAACGCAGGTAGATTAATTTTTTGTATACGTTGAAATAAAATTTTTATATATTTTACATAGGCCTTATATTCAATAATACCCTCTATCTGCACGATTTTCACAAAGATGAGATTCTGATATAAAACTCCACCTAAGATTTAACTGTCATCGGTGATATTAGTGCTACCTTATATAACGCTTGACAGAAGAATTTACACTATTATGAATTAGAAATCAGAAGTAATATATCAGTTATGACAGGTAATAAGTCCCAGATGGTTTCTAAAATCACAAATTAGTTTTTGTGCAAATTGCAGATAGAGGGTATTAATGAATTCAAGCCCTTGATAATTCACAATTTTATATTTTAAGTTATTGGAAGATTTCTGCTGTAAAAAGGCATATAATTTGTGTTTCAAAAGTGTGTAAAAGCAAATCAATTAAATTACATGATCTCGGCTCCAATATTAAATAATCAATAATTGTTTATACCCGCATTTTGGCACATTGGCTTGAATGTGCCATCTAATAAATAGTGTCGTCGTTCTCCTTAGCTGCTTTTAAATGATGTCACAAATTGCTGGCGGAGACATGAATACAGTGTAAGAAAATTCCTTTTCTACAATTGTTTCCTTATACAAGGTTGGTTTTTATACCCGAGCGCACTTGTGCACAAGGGTATATTAATTTTGTTCACATAACGGTTGTATGTAACAGCCAAAACGAATCGAGATAGATATAGACAAATGTATACATAAATGATCAGGATGAAAAAAGAAATCGATTAAGCCATGTCTGTCTGCCCGTCCGTCGGTCCGTCTGTCCGTCTGTCCGTCCGTCCGCGTACACGATAACTCGAGCAAAAATTGAGATATCTCAACGAAATTTGGTATGTAGGTTTCCCCTAATCCAAGGTAGGTTGGTATTGAAAACTACGAACAACATTCCCTTGAAAATAAGGAATATTATTATGGATTTTTGGAAAATGGGTGTGACACCGCCCACATATAACTATACAATTTTATCGAAGATGTTTGAAATAGGGATAAAATCACCCCTGGTTACCATGTAGCGGTAGTTTTCAAGCAAAACGTTGAAAATTATTGAAATCGGACTAAAATAACGCCCGCTTCTCATATAACGGTAAATTTCAGAAATGCTTGAAATTTGAATATTTCGAAATTGAAGGACGCTAATTTACTCAAAATTGATACACCCCGGCTTACCATCTAGCGGAAGGTTTCGGAAAGGTGAAAAAACATATATTTAATACTTGCGCCGGGTATTTAATGTTCGGCTCCGCCCGAACTTAGACTTTCTTACTTGTTTA
This sequence comes from Rhagoletis zephyria, assembly GCF_001687245.7. Lineage (NCBI taxonomy): Eukaryota > Metazoa > Arthropoda > Insecta > Diptera > Tephritidae > Rhagoletis > Rhagoletis zephyria. Next base: position 77,384 of record NW_016157273.1, on the reverse strand, counting down.
TTTATTTATTAGTGTTCTCTTTATTTTGGTGGAAACGAAACATGTCTTGCAAGTTCTGGATCATTTCTACACTCTTCTTCAAATATTTCACGTATTCCAGCTGCGTTCAGGGATGCCGTTTGGATCTAAATAGATCCAATTGGATACATTTTTAGAAGAATTTTCGCGAGATACTTATTTTTTCCGGTCAGTATAAATGTGGATACTTTTTAAATAGGACCAAATTTTATATTTGCTATAAAGTTTTTTTCGTTCAAAAATCGATTTTCATAAAAGATTGTAGATGTTTTCTAAATGTATTAAAAATCACAACTGAAACGTAAAATTAAAACATTTTATTTTTTGAACGTAGCAATGCAGATATGAAGAGATCTCACCAAAATAGGTATAATCGTAATTGTTTTAATTATATTTAATTAGCTAAAAAGGATGCTTTGGGCAAAATCTTAATATATACATAAAGTAAATATATACTCCTTCTGTAGTGATCTCTTTCATATCCACATTTTCATTTGTTAATTTAAAAAGAAAAAAGATCTCAGTGTAGTTTAAAATACAATGGTAAAAAACGATATGTCACTTGTTTGAAGAAATTTGTACGAATTTGACTGAACAAACTATATACTTTCTAAACAAAGTTGGTTTAAACTTGTGCATATTAAGAGAGATAACCAGTTTCCGCGCTCAATGAATACAAATTTACAATCCGTGTTAATTAAATTAAATACTGCTTTTTACTTTTACTTATTATATGTGTGACGTAGAATAAATTTCAAATTTGTTTGTTGAATTCTCAACACTTAATCTTCACAATTTCACAGTTTACACTAAAAATAAAAAATAAAACAGTCTCCTCTTTTAACGTGTTCAAATGTATACACCGTGTAATAAAATTAAACACTGCCTGTTTACTTTTACATACCAAATATGTCGCGTAGGGCAAAATTACACATACAATTTTTAAAATTAAGTAAATATGAGCACTTAATGCTTCTTATTAGTAAGAAATCTATTTTTGGTTTAAAATTTTTTGCAATTTTAAACATCATGTGGATATTTATGAGTATATTTTAAATATCTCATTTTCAAAATCAAATGTTTAGCATCTTATGCGTGTAGTATTTACAGAGATTCTCGTTAAAAAATAGACACTTTTCAGTACTTACTTTACAAAATACTACGTATGTATGCACAAAAAATTTAACTTATAAATTGAAATTATAAATGTTTGATTTTAGAAAAAATAAAAATATATAAACATGTATTCCAAGTCCTTAGGATGGGTTAAGTTATGTATTTTTCTTGAAAATGTTTGGTTTTCTTACAAATTATGAGATGGATACGTAAAAAAAGAAAACTGGATATATTTGGATACATTTTTGGCTTGGTCGGTGATACGTTTTCTTGAAACGGCACGGCAACACTGGCTGCGTTTTGCGTTTGGTTTTTCGCATGGTGTTTTTACTATATTCGAAATTTAAAATTTTTTTAATAAAATCAATTGGTTCATGATTGTGTGTGGATTAATAGCACCACACTGAGGTTTTGGCAATAACCTTTTTCATCTACTAAAAAACAACACTTACGGGGCAGTGTTTATTGTAAGAACAAACTTTTTTTCTATAAATCAACATACTTTAAGCATTGTTGACGCTATTTCCATTTGAAGGAGGAAATAGCGTCAATGACTTTATTTCCAAATTTTTGTTGACTTTATTTCGCTTTTGAAAAGGTAATAATGTCAATTGAAATTATTTCGCACCAGGGTGGAAAATAGAGTCAATTTACCTTATTTCCGTTGACCTTGTTACCTGTCACCGATAAAAACCTTAGTTCATGATCTGAAACTCCATCTAGAGGAAATTGATCCAAGTGGTTAACGTATTCATTGTCACTAGAACTAGAACTTCTTGAAATGGCGTCCTACAAACGCCTTCTGAAAGCTCTTTTTTGAGTAGCGAAAGCAGAAAGCCCTTCAATTTGTGCCGCTCCATACAAAAATTGAAGGAGAAAGGAATAATTTTCAGAAAGGCCTTTTGGATAAGTGTGGGCCAGGACTCCAGGACAATTTGTCTAAATCAGGACAAATCCTGTAAAACCAGGACGTCTGGCAGCCCTAACCTAGATATTAAAAAAAATAACATAATTATTGGAACGGGGAAAAATTAGATTCCGCAGGCCTGTTTAGTCCAATACAAGATCTGTCTGTCTTGATCTTTATTTTTAAATATTTTCTTATAAAAATATAGATCATTCTATAACAAACACCATACAAATTCACATTTCAAACTTTGTAGAAATATAAAAATTCAGCGAATTTTCACCAAAATTTTACGCTTTTGTTTAAGAATTTTGGGAAAAGTTTTGCGTGTGCAGTTTTATAGCCCGTGCAATTTTAATATAATAAAGTGCGAGTTTCATATGTGTACAAAATATCGTTGATTTTTGCCATTTTTTTTATTACGGTGTCACTCATTTTCTTCCATACAATGTATGTTCGACATTTTTGTATATGGTCAACAAAAAAAGACTGCCAAAAATCAACGGCAATATGTTGCGGTCCTATAATTATGTAGCTCAGTGTACTATTAACTTGTTTGACTTGTATTTAGAGAAACTTTGAATTGTTTTTGTTCCTTTTGTTGTTAACTTATTCGTTATTTATGTGTTAAAATAAATATAAAACAAATTTTTTATGTTTTCAATATGGAGAATTTGTCCTCCTGGAATGCTAAAAAATTCTGGTCACCTTAGGAAAAAGAACTTTGTTTTTCCAAAAATACAATTAAACAAAAAATGTGATATAATTCATATGAAGAAAGTAATATTCACAAAATATTTTTACTTAGTNTCATCTACTAAAAAACAACACTTACGGGGCAGTGTTTATTGTAAGAACAAACTTTTTTTCTATAAATCAACATACTTTAAGCATTGTTGACGCTATTTCCATTTGAAGGAGGAAATAGCGTCAATGACTTTATTTCCAAATTTTTGTTGACTTTATTTCGCTTTTGAAAAGGTAATAATGTCAATTGACTTTATTTCGCACCAGGGTGGGAAATAAAGTCAATTGACCTTATNTTTTTGTTGACTTTATTTCGCTTTTGAAAAGGTAATAATGTCAATTGAAATTATTTCGCACCAGGGTGGAAAATAGAGTCAATTTACCTTATTTCCGTTGACCTTGTTACCTGTCACCGATAAAAACCTTAGTTCATGATCTGAAACTCCATCTAGAGGAAATTGATCCAAGTGGTTAACGTATTCATTGTCACTAGAACTAGAACTTCTTGAAATGGCGTCCTACAAACGCCTTCTGAAAGCTCTTTTTTGAGTAGCGAAAGCAGAAAGCCCTTCAATTTGTGCCGCTCCATACAAAAATTGAAGGAGAAAGGAATAATTTTCAGAAAGGCCTTTTGGATAAGTGTGGGCCAGGACTCCAGGACAATTTGTCTAAATCAGGACAAATCCTGTAAAACCAGGACGTCTGGCAGCCCTAACCTAGATATTAAAAAAAATAACATAATTATTGGAACGGGGAAAAATTAGATTCCGCAGGCCTGTTTAGTCCAATACAAGATCTGTCTGTCTTGATCTTTATTTTTAAATATTTTCTTATAAAAATATAGATCATTCTATAACAAACACCATACAAATTCACATTTCAAACTTTGTAGAAATATAAAAATTCAGCGAATTTTCACCAAAATTTTACGCTTTTGTTTAAGAATTTTGGGAAAAGTTTTGCGTGTGCAGTTTTATAGCCCGTGCAATTTTAATATAATAAAGTGCGAGTTTCATATGTGTACAAAATATCGTTGATTTTTGCCATTTTTTTTATTACGGTGTCACTCATTTTCTTCCATACAATGTATGTTCGACATTTTTGTATATGGTCAACAAAAAAAGACTGCCAAAAATCAACGGCAATATGTTGCGGTCCTATAATTATGTAGCTCAGTGTACTATTAACTTGTTTGACTTGTATTTAGAGAAACTTTGAATTGTTTTTGTTCCTTTTGTTGTTAACTTATTCGTTATTTATGTGTTAAAATAAATATAAAACAAATTTTTTATGTTTTCAATATGGAGAATTTGTCCTCCTGGAATGCTAAAAAATTCTGGTCACCTTAGGAAAAAGAACTTTGTTTTTCCAAAAATACAATTAAACAAAAAATGTGATATAATTCATATGAAGAAAGTAATATTCACAAAATATTTTTACTTAGTCTAACAAAATGTAGGGAAAACGTCGTCTTTAATAACTGCTCGGTAAATCGGACATAGCGCTTTTGTATGAATTTTGTGTGCATGCTTTCTAATATGTTGAAAATATTGCTGGAAAACCTTAAAATGTTTGCATGGAACGCAGCATATAACACAGAGAATATTGTTTTGAGTTTTATTTTCAGTTAAAACTTCTGCATTATCATCACTTGCTTCACTATTTCCGAACTGCAGAATTCGTTTACAAAGACGAAGCGAACATGTGGTACCAAATTGTTGCGTAAAATTATGTAAAATTTTACATACAGCAGTTGGGATGAATGGCGCAATAAACAGGTGAAGTAATAAAACAGCTTTCTCGCTGTATTTTCTGACATTCGGCTGCCTTATAGTCACATTTTATAGGCAAATTTTCAAATAAGGCAGTGTCAAAATCTTTTTTCTCACTCTAATATTACTTCACCTGGTATAATTTCACCATGCGTGGGGTGCATGCAATAACACCATACGCAATAATTCCACCGGCACACAAGAAAAATGTGTGTGATGTGCATTTGACCGGACCTACCTATGGTTATGTATTTCGGCCCGCGGAATCCGAACTTGAAGTCAGTTTGGCCAATATACCTCCTAGATTTCGAGAAAACTNTGCTCGGTAAATCGGACATAGCGCTTTTGTATGAATTTTGTGTGCATGCTTTCTAATATGTTGAAAATATTGCTGGAAAACCTTAAAATGTTTGCATGGAACGCAGCATATAACACAGAGAATATTGTTTTGAGTTTTATTTTCAGTTAAAACTTCTGCATTATCATCACTTGCTTCACTATTTCCGAACTGCAGAATTCGTTTACAAAGACGAAGCGAACATGTGGTACCAAATTGTTGCGTAAAATTATGTAAAATTTTACATACAGCAGTTGGGATGAATGGCGCAATAAACAGGTGAAGTAATAAAACAGCTTTCTCGCTGTATTTTCTGACATTCGGCTGCCTTATAGTCACATTTTATAGGCAAATTTTCAAATAAGGCAGTGTCAAAATCTTTTTTCTCACTCTAATATTACTTCACCTGGTATAATTTCACCATGCGTGGGGTGCATGCAATAACACCATACGCAATAATTCCACCGGCACACAAGAAAAATGTGTGTGATGTGCATTTGACCGGACCTACCTATGGTTATGTATTTCGGCCCGCGGAATCCGAACTTGAAGTCAGTTTGGCCAATATACCTCCTAGATTTCGAGAAAACTTCAAAAACCCGTTTTTTATTGCCGATTTTCGCTTTTTTTTTGAAGTTTTCTCGAAATCTAGGAGGTATATTGGCCAAATGCACATCACACTAATTTTTTTTGGTGTGCCGGTATTCCCATTACTTCGACTTTAAAAAGCAGTTTCAGAAGTGAACTAGTGTCGTTTTATTATTATTCTTTTTTCTAAACGGTTATAATGCCACCACTGCATAATTGCGAAAGGAGGGGAGGGGGCGGGGGACGCGGGCACGACCGCGAACGCGGACCGCCGCGACGCTGGACACTTTCAAAATTGTATACTTACAAATCCGTCCATGGCTGCAGCTGAGCGTGCAGAGATGCCTGCTATTACTTGTCAGCTTCCAGAAGATCCGGGTTCGAAACCCAACAGAGACAACATGTGAAAATGATAATAAGAACTTCTTTTCTGTCTTGGAAATATGAAAAAGCATCTGTGCAGAACGAAAGCGTATTTTAACGAAACATACTGACTTTGAAGCGCTTGAAACCAAATGCATTTTAAATTAGTTGAAATCAAATGCAGAGTCGGACAATTGACTGACGCCTAAAACATCGCCATGTTAAAGTCAACAGCTCATTCCAAGGAAGAAAGTCAGATCTTCAACTATGTAGTTGTGATAGGTAAAAAACTATTATTGACTAACTGCATTTGAAAAAATTGTAAGCATGTGTATGTATTTAGTGTATATGGTGTTTAGGGTATAAAAACTTCCTTTCAGTCACACTAGAAACCTTCGTTACCTTTATGACCGCTTAAATTCTGCTATCACCAATGCTGTCAACATATTAATACTGTTTACCAGCGAACCGCACGGTATAAAACAAGTCCGTGTGTGGCGAACTTAAAAAAGAGATGGTTGACCACCAACTTGCCTTGCGTGTTCAATAAAAGCAGTGATGTGCGCACGGTGGGCAGGAAGCGAAGATAGGTTGCATAAAAATGTCGACAAAATCTGAAAGCAGGGTTGTATTTGTTGATATCTTAAGGTTAAGAATCCGCTTAAATTGAAATCCTAGCTGCTCCTGTTTTAAAGATATCCACATTTTATATACTTCTGATAGGATATATTTGCAAAAGAGGAAGGCGTACTTCTCGATAATTAGAGCATATTTATACGAAAAGAAATCTCATACAAATCTGTTCCCCTTTTTTAACTCACTAAAACGGATCAAATCAATGTGAAACATTTTCATTTTTTCCTACCGAAAGAATAATTGATCGAGATTTATTGGGCGCTACCGGTATACAACTTAGATAAAACACCACAATTACCTTTTTCTGTAGCGTGAACTTTCTCATTACAAACACTTTCAATATCGCAATATATGTATGTATGTATACAATATTGTATACTATATAATACGGTAGTAATTTTTTATTAAAGGTTTGTTGCTATAAGCAAGTAGCGCAGGCAAGTCGCACTGCGCTTGTGCAAGAAATAAAAATGCTCTAACTTAGGCCAACGGTACTCCTCATAATAAGTAAATAAATTCAAAGCTTGTATGAGATTTATTTTGGTATTTATGTACTCTCAGCAAATAATGACTATTGTACATCCAGAACACAAATGCAATCAGGAAGAAAATCGCATGAAATTATGCGCTTTGGGTGTAGGGCTGCCAGACGCCCCGGTTTTCCCGGACATGTCCCGGTTTTAAACTATTTGTCCCGGTGTCCCGGTCCAACCTTAAAATGTCCCGGTTTTCGATTTGATTGCACAAATTTTGCAAAAAAATGACTACACTGAGAGAAAAAACGCGTTGTAATATTAATAATTTTTTTTTAACTTAATTATGAAAAAGCATCTGTTAAGTGCAAAGCGCTTCATTTTAATATTGGCGTATTTTAATTGAATATTTCTATACTAAATACTAAAATTTGTATACTTAAATTTATTACGAGTTGGGTTGGTGCTCTTTCATATGCGATTTTTGTTTATAAATTTAGCACGTTTTGCATAAGCAATAGTTGATGATTAATATAAGTATGTACCTAAATACGTTAAAATTACATGCACAGAATTTTACAATTATATTAAGCAAAAGCCAGGAGTTTTGAAACAAGCTCACAGCAACGAAACAAATGACTGATATTTTAATGTTACTTTGTATTTAATTTTTTTTCTTTCGTGAAACCTAGATTACTTATAAGTACCGTGCCGTACAAAATTATTGGTTCGGAGACACTTTCATCTGATCACAATTTCTAATCAGATCTTTTAGAAAAATTTTGAAAATGTAGATTTTGAGCCAATTAATAAAGTGCAAGTCTGAAGTTACCAGAAAATTTCGTTGATTTTTTGCAATTTTTTATTTTTTGCTGACAGTGTCTTCCACATACAAAAAAATATCGAACATAGTTTGTATGGAAGAAACTCTCAGTAAAAACAATACCAAATATATTGCCTCGTTCAAAGCCATGAATAAAATCGTGAATACATGCTTTTCCGAAAATCAAGCGGATCTTAGTAATTTTGATAAAAATCTTAACGAAAAGTTTTGAAAAGTACTGGAATTTCTCAAACTGTCAAAATCCATATTATCCTTGAACATTTAAAGCAATCTATTTCATTCTTGAATAACGATGGTTTAGGATTATGGTCCGAGCAGGCCGGGGAGTCAGTTTATAGGGAATTCATTAAATTCTGGGATAGATTCAAAATAAATATGATTGATGAACCAACTTTTGTGAGTCGCCTGAAGAAAACTGTAATGACACTTTCATTCCAGCATATATGAAAACTTAATTAAATAATAAAATATTTAAATACTAAAATGTGTGACTATGTTATATGGTAAGCTAACAAAAAAATAAAAGGAAACAAAAAACAAATATAAAAAAAAAATAAAGCAAGAAAAAAATATAAAAAAATAAAACCAAAAAAAGAACAAAGAGGTGCAACAAAGTAAGTTGCCTCCACGTGGTGCGCCTTGGAAACGATTGAAACCGGCTAAAAACTTGCATAAACTTATATTTTCACATAACATATATACACACATTTACTCACACATACATTGTTGAATATTTAATGCACAAGGATGTTTTTCTCTTTCGCAAAAGTCGGTCCTATCATAACTATGTAAAATGTGGATATCTTTAAAACAGGAGCAGCTAGGATTTCAATTCAAACGGATTCTTGACTTAAAAATATCAAAAAATACAACCCTGCTTTCAGTTTTTATCGACATTTTTATGCAACCTATCTTTGCTTCCTGCCCACCGTGTGCGGGGTACACTTACCGCCCCACGGAATTGGAGCAGAATACAACTGCCCTAAAAACAGCGAAAAATATAAATCAAAAGTAAATGACCTATTACACGTTTTACGATTCAAGCACAAATATTTATACATTCATGGTAATGTAGATACACAAACATAAAAACGCTATGTACATACATAAAAGAATATACTTATTTACATATACATACATGTGTGCAAACTACCAGCGGGTTAATGTTATTGGAAACAGTCCAATGAAATTACATATTTTGCATGTAGTCTTAAAAAGACGTATGCGATAGTAAGTTCACAAACATTATTTCAATTAATGACTTCAAACTTGGCTATAAAATTGTAGCATTTACAGTCATGTAACTACCAAAGATACATACATACTTACTTTCCCGCAGACAAGCCCATAGATTCGCGGGTTAAGTGTAAAATCCAATGTAATTCAATATGAAGAATATGAAGAAACTAGTGTAGGTTGTAGATATGGTCGAGTACAACATGAAAATAGGTTCCGTATAGATCCTGAAGAGCATGACTATTCTTCATTCAGATATATAATACATTTCAGACTAGCAGATAAGTAACGGGAGAAATCCCTGGCCGAGTTTATTAAAATTTGTCAAACTTTAAATTGGGACGGGTGTGACATGTGACGGGCGAGCCCAACATAATCGGTATTGTTTTCGAAAATAAAAGCATATAAATACTTAAAAGTAATTCGCACATATTTGCCTGTGTCATTGCGTTACTTTTACCAGCTTTTTTACACTGTGCAAGATGTGTGTTCCTTGAAAAAAAAAATAACTACATATTATTTGCATTTTTGTGACGGGCGTGACATTAAAATATACCTTGCTTAATATATAATAAAATATCTAGTACTTGCCCGAAAATCTTGAAAATTACACTGTTACAATTTCGACAAATTGTTCTCTCCATTGACCATTTAAACAATGCAACAAAGCCAATAGACTACGAAAATCAGTCTAATCAATTTTGAAGAAAACTAACCTCTCATATGAGTTTGTACGTGGTACAAACTAAAGTAAAATAATGTAAAAAAAAATATTTTTTAAAAGCCAGCTTTTAACATGTACAATCAAAGGAATAAAATAAAGTAGTGTAACAAAAGATTTTTTAGCAAGAAAATTTTGTCAAAACTGCACTAAAATGAATAAAATAAAATAAGTTAAAGTCTCGTTAAAGTTACTAAAAGCCATTTAGTGAAAGGAGTTATTCAAACTCTTATGAAAATTACTAACAATTTGTACTAATTTACTTCGTTTTTAAAAAAGCTTGTCGCGCGAATACCAAACCGGCATTTAAATATCTGCATACATACATATACATACCTAACCAATTATGCATGTACGCTGAATTCGCCGACAAGCTTTTTTAAAATCGAAGTAAATTAGTACAAATTGTTAGTAATTTTCATTAGAGTTTGAATAACTCCTTTCACTAAATGGCTTTTAGTAACTTTAACGAGACCTTAACTTATTTTATTTTATTNTACTAAGACTGATTAATTAGGAACATGTAGCAATAATTTTGGACATGTAGCCCTTTAGATAAGTACGATTTTTAGCACATGCTGGATGCTGAAAAAATGGATGTATTAACAATGTTTACAATTTCATGTAGACCAAAAGGAAGGTGTGCAGCAAGGTGAATTTTTGGACTCGCCCAAAAGCATACATTAGGGGTATACTCGAAATCTTGCACGAGGCAATGATTGCACGAAATGTAAAAATACTATTCCAAATTTGGAAGGTTACGAGAGCACCCCATTGCAAAGTGGTAGCATACATAAGTAGCAAGCAGCGAAATTCTGTATCAAATACAATGACAAGATACAGCAAAAAAAAAATGAAGTGAGCGAGCTGAGAGGAATGAGAGAAAAATGTAGCAATTCCAATTTAAAATCTATTGAAAAATAGTCAAGCTGTTAGCAGATAAGTGCGTCAAGTACGAACATAACGGTTGGTTTTAAATAAAATAAAAATGGAGGTTCAGGAACATACAACCTACACTAGGTTTTGATTCGGGTGTATTTAATGACTTTTTTGTAGCACCGTGTAATAGATTGACGCTTACACATATGTTAGTCAAGAATACAAGATTGCGCCCATGAGAGAGGATTTTTGAGCGTAATTTTTGCGTGACGTCATCTTGGTGCAATTGCGAGTGAAAAATGCCAAAAAGCATAGAAAAATATGTAAACAATGCAGAAAAATGTGTTAATATTAATATCACATGGCCCAATTTTGCAGGAAGTAATAAGTATACTAAGACTGATTAATTAGGAACATGTAGCAATAATTTTGGACATGTAGCCCTTTAGATAAGTACGATTTTTAGCACATGCTGGATGCTGAAAAAATGGATGTATTAACAATGTTTACAATTTCATGTAGACCAAAAGGAAGGTGTGCAGCAAGGTGAATTTTTGGACTCGCCCAAAAGCATACATTAGGGGTATACTCGAAATCTTGCACGAGGCAATGATTGCACGAAATGTAAAAATACTATTCCAAATTTGGAAGGTTACGAGAGCACCCCATTGCAAAGTGGTAGCATACATAAGTAGCAAGCAGCGAAATTCTGTATCAAATACAATGACAAGATACAGCAAAAAAAAAAATGAAGTGAGCGAGCTGAGAGGAATGAGAGAAAAATGTAGCAATTCCAACAACTAGCACAGGGTCGCAATTATTTTGCTATGCTTTTTTGCAAAATATATACATGAGTTTCGACATGGCATATTTTGCAGCGATAGGAAATGGTATTTCCCATATATTTTGTTGTTGTGTGTTTACAAGTTATGCAATACATGCAATCCGTGCCACGTGCAACGGTTTTGCAAGATTTGGAGAATACCCCTATTGTAAAAAACCATGCAGAGTGCTTATTTATATTTGTGGACGGTAGCCAACACCACAAACTCCTCAGCTGATGACCAGCGTTGCCACTTGATGATATTTTTAGGTACCAAAACGCCTACCAAATCAGTTTCCAAACTACCAAAATTTGTTCATCATTAAACCGAGCTTTCCCGAGTTTTCGGGGTTTTTAGCTACACAAATTAGCAGTAAAAATTAAAACTACACATAATATTGTTTACAGTATTGGTTAACCATTCACACCAATCTTTAAGAACAAACAAAAGGAAATTAAATAAAGGAATTAACGTATTGTATAAAAAACTTTTGTAAAATATGTAAATATCTTTGGGATTGATTCCGCTCATATCAAATTTTTTTTTGCGTGTGAAAAAACAAAAGCAGACATTTTATGCATTACAATAAAAAAAAAATTTTTAATTTGATTCAATTTGCATACACTCACCCTTTTTTACCAATACACTCACACTTTGCAAATTGTCTATCACCAATTTTTCTTTCAAAACAATAGATAATTTCTCGTTAATTTCAACAGCTAATCGGTCATAGCTTTGGGAAGTGAGTTTTCGTTTGCAGAAAATTGTCTGCTTAATAAAATATAGAAAAAATAGAAGAAATCTTATACGTGTAAGCAAAGTGTAAGCAGTGCTTTGAACGCGTAAACGCAAATTAAGCGAACAAATTTTAATGTTCAATTTGGTTGTATTTTCAAAACATTTTTGCCTACCAAAGGCTTCATCATCGGCGATATTTTCCCTTCAGTTAAATTTATTCCAATTATAAAAATATAAAATATGCAAAATTAGTTTTCCACGATAATTTTACAAAAGAGGATAATGACGTGATAAACTTGACTTAAGAAGCATATTAAAAGACTGTAAAAAATGTTTTAGAACTTTTGAAACGATTACCTAGTCAATTAAATACTTTTAAAAAACTTTGATTTTGTCACCAGAAAAGTGTGTGAATCACAAGAGGGCGAGTTTCAGGGACCTGCCAATTCACTATTCACTTTGAATGATGGAATAACTTTTCTCAGAACCATTCCATCCGACTCTGAAGAATTTTGGATAATTGCTTACGGCAATAAAATATTTTTAAATATAAGTAAATTCATATTATTATCCTTGCTGCACTCACATGCTTTGTTGAGCGCGTTTTTTACAACGCTTTTATCAACTTGCAATGTTGTATGTCCAGACCACCATACTATAAATATAGCAAAGGTATTTATGGCAAACCTAGTCTAGATATCAACCTCGTCGTAGGTATCATATCAAAGACATACAATTAGAAAAACTCTAGAGATAGATGTCGCCTCGCCAGAAGAACTTAAAGATATGCACTGCAGCGGAAATGGACGACACGCCATTTCTTTAAATGAAATTAATTGCTGCTATATGTTTGTATGTACATATGTAGGCATATACTAAATGTGACAAACAACATTTTGCTCGCATAGTCTTCTGTTCTCTTTTCACTGCAAGTTGAATTATTTTAGTATCTATTGCAAAATTTTATACAGACAAGACTAGAAAGTATAAAATAAATAAAAAAAAAACTTTTTAATGTACCACGCTTTTATAAATGGACTAAAATTAGAAAATAATATTTCTCAGTCCCATAGAACTTGTTTTGATTACTTTTGATTTTGAAATTTTAGCAAAAGTCATTATAAACAATTTACGAGATTGAAAATGAAAAGCGTGGGGCGCATGTAATAGGCCTGATTTGAAATTGAAGAGTAATATATGTATGTATGTGGGTATATTAATAACGACCGCTTAAAATCGATCTCAAATTTGTACTTTCGCTGTAGAAATTTTAGGTCTATGTTATGTATGTAGTTTGAATATTGTCAATTAAATCTAATGCTTTGTATTGCATGCGCTCCACGTTTCTCGTTTTCAATCTCATAAATTGTTTATAATGACTTTTGCTAAAAAATTTTAAAATCAAAAGTTATCAAAATAAATTCTATGGGACTGAGACATATTATTATTACAACGCTTTTATCAACTTGCAATGTCCAGACCGCTTTGTATGTTGTATGTCCAGACCACCATTTATACTAGCTGCATTTTTTGTAAGCGACTCAGGTAAAATTTCCTTTTAGCTAGTTAAGCAACCCTGTTGGTAGCTGGCAAGAAAATGTGATTGGTTTATCGGGATTTAGATACAAAAACCAATTTAAATGAGTACTTATGCGAGGTATTTGCGTAATATATATGCTCTTTTAAAATATAAGTCAATTATAAAAGGAAGCAAACATTTCCCTCTCCACTCCATTAACAATTCACAATAGAGCAGTTTTTTCACTTACCAACACTAGCCTTCAGGTCGCGTATTTTTTAACCGACCTGGCTGAGATCGGATAAATAGCCGAGTTTGTGTAGTTGCTTTGCGTGTATTTCGTCATTTAAGCGAGTGTTCTTTTGTAGCTCGGTTGCAAAAGAATGCACCTACTATAAATGTAGCAAAGCTATTTATGGAAAATTCTAGATATCAACCTAGTCTAGATAGCAACCTCGTTGTAGGCATCATATCAAGGAGATACAATTAGAAGAATCTAGATGTCGCCCTGCCAGAAGAAGTTAAATATTGCGCCTAAATATATGCATTATTTATATACGTCACAGCGGAAATGGACGACACGCCATTTCTTTAAATGAAATAAGCTGCTGCTATATGTATGTATGTACATATGCATGTTTATACTAAATGTGAGCAAACAACATTGTGCTTGCATAGTCTTCTGTTCTCTTTCACTGCAAGTTGAATTATTTTAATATCTATTGCAAAATTTTGTACAGACAAGACTAAAAAGTAGAAAATAAATCAAATAAAAAAAAAAATTTATATAAATACAACGCTAGGATTGTTCCATACCGAAAACAAATATACCCTATTTTTTATTTTGAAATAAAAAAATATTTAGGGAGTGCTCACAGCGCTCAAAGTTTTCCATGTATTTTATATGGGGAAAAAACAACTTTTCGTAGAAATGGTGTAAAATACTTGAAAATCAATATTTTTCGATCGGAAAACTTTCCTTATCTTCAGAAGATTCCCAGTAATAATACCCAATTGTTTCTTTAACCAATTTTGTATGGTAACTATATTTTAAAGGTCCTCCAAAACCCCTAGAAAATGCAATGGGGGACCAATAAAAAATCGTTAATATTAAAAAATGGTTAAATAAACAATTGGATATTAATATTGGAAGTCTCCTGAGGAGAACCGCAGTTTTCCGTGCGAAAAATATTGATTTTCAAGAATTTTACTCAATTTCTACGAAAAGTTGTTTTTTCCGCATATAAAATACATGGAAAACTTTGAGCGCTGTGAGCACACCCTAAATATTTTATGATTTCAANCTCAGGTAAAATTTCCTTTTAGCTAGTTAAGCAACCCTGTTGGTAGCTGGCAAGAAAATGTGATTGGTTTATCGGGATTTAGATACAAAAACCAATTTAAATGAGTACTTATGCGAGGTATTTGCGTAATATATATGCTCTTTTAAAATATAAGTCAATTATAAAAGGAAGCAAACATTTCCCTCTCCACTCCATTANAGCACACCCTAAATATTTTATGATTTCAAAATAAAAAATAGGGGTATATTTGTTTTCGGTATGGAACAATACTAGGGTGTGGCGGCATTAAAATTCCGACTTTATTGTTTTGGACCACTCTAATGTGGGCATATGAATAACGACCGCTTAAAATCGATCTCAAATTTGTACTTTCGCTGTAGAAATTTTAGGTCTATGTTATGTATGTAGTTTGAATATTGTCAATTAAATCTAATGCTTTGTATTGCATGCGCTCCACGTTTCTCGTTTTCAATCTCATAAATTGTTTATAATGACTTTTGCTAAAAAATTTTAAAATCAAAAGTTATCAAAATAAATTCTATGGGACTGAGACATATTATTATTACAACGCTTTTATCAACTTGCAATGTCCAGACCGCTTTGTATGTTGTATGTCCAGACCACCATTTATACTAGCTGCATTTTTTGTAAGCGACTCAGGTAAAATTTCCTTTTAGCTAGTTAAGCAACCCTGTTGGTAGCTGGCAAGAAAATGTGATTGGTTTATCGGGATTTAGATACAAAAACCAATTTAAATGAGTACTTATGCGAGGTATTTGCGTAATATATATGCTCTTTTAAAATATAAGTCAATTATAAAAGGAAGCAAACATTTCCCTCTCCACTCCATTAACAATTCACAATAGAGCAGTTTTTTCACTTACCAACACTAGCCTTCAGGTCGCGTATTTTTTAACCGACCTGGCTGAGATCGGANCGTAGTTTGACTATTGTCAATGAAATAGAATGCTTTGTACCGCATGCGCTCCACGTTTTTCGTTTTCAATGGCATTAATTGTTTTTAATGACTTCTGCTAAAATTTCAAAATCAAAAGTTATCAAAACAAATTCTGTGGGGCTGAGAAATATTATTTTCTACTTTTTAGTCCATTTATAAAAGCGTTGTATATTAAAAAGTTTTTGTTTTTATTTGATTTATTTCCGTAATGAAATCAACAAAAACTAAGATTCGAAATAGAATGAGGTTGGAAAGCCTTAATTCAGTAGTTCGAATAAAATGTTAAATAAAGGCTGATAGTTTCCGCTGCAGAACGTTTCCAATATCAAATAGTATGTTATCGAGGTTGAATAACTCAATATATGGCAACAACAGAAATGTAAATCATTCAGGCAGTATAGATGATTTTGAAGAAATCGTGGAAATGGCTGATCTCGCCTTATTATAGGTTTTTATTTAATTTTTAGCGCCGAGCCCTTAAAAGCGGATTGTGCAATTAATCAATTAATATGGGTTATACAAAATTTAATAATTGCGCAGTCCTACTACTACTATCTGGAAGTATTTTACATAAAAAATTTACTAAGTATAGTCTGGTTTGTAAATGCAGTTAAAGAAAATACATGAAAAGGCACGATTTTTTTTTAATTCAAAAAAATTTAAATATTTCAAAATCGTTGACACTTTTACCTGAAAATTTTTTGTTTATCAGAGAGCTCACCCCCCACCTACCTTCCCCTAAAGTTTGGCACGCTACTTCTGGGACACCCTGTATACATAGATACATATCTATGTACATACAAACTAAGGTATGTATCAGGGTTGTTGCGAATATTCGCATTCGCAACCGCGGAGCTTCCGCATTAATTTTAACATTCGCACTCGCCTTCGCATTCACAAAAATCATTGCGGATCTTTCGCGAATGCGAATATTAAACTTACCTTAGTATTTTTTATTCCGAAATAAAAGTACTTTCCGGATAATAAACAAACCGCTTATCCAAATTACATAAGTTTGGTATCCAATGAAAGAGGGCTCGAACAGCTTTAAAACTAAAATGTCTAAAAGAGGAAAGCCTCACATTGAAAAATATTTCAATAAAAAATGTTAATTAATTACCATAGAACAAACATTGGGTCAGGTATGTATTTACATAAATTTCTTTAGTATTAAGTTATAAAAAAATATAAATAGAGCTGGTAACCTTCATTCGTTATTTCTGTTTAAAAGATATTTCAGTCCTCTTTCATATAATACCAAATTTGTTTAATTTGGATAAGCGGTTTCTTTATTACCCGGATAGGACGTTTATTTCGGAATAAAAAATATTAGGCCAACTTTAACTCGGAAAAAATAACTGTTATTTTCGGTCCCTGGAATATTGTCCAAGTGCACAGACGTATATCTAACCAGTCACAGAATTTTAATTTATTAATCCCAACGGCTTTTTACCCTCCATTCCCGCCCAACCGACACGAGGGGCGCAGTCCGCATGACGCACGGAACCTTTTTTTTTTTTTTTAGTTTTTTGGTGCCGAGTAGTAGAAACAGGAGTTTGTAAAGTGTCGAGATCTAAAACTATTCACTAAACAGAATCAAATTCATCAGCTGATTGGATAAGCTAAAGATAGTATTTCAATTATTGAGAGTGGAAATAATAGTTTTCTTTATAGTAAAAATCGAGTCCGATATGTCAAACGTGCTGGAATGAAAGTTAAAATCTTGACGTAAACCACGGAATTATTCGTTTAGTTCAAAATTAGTTTTGCATGGCTTTAAAAATAGAGCCCGAAAGTGTCTTGACACTCGAGAAGGAACATTAAAATTTACCTCAGCCAGGAGGGCCGGGCTATTAATCTAGCCTGTCATTAATTTTACGATAAATATTAGCATTTCTCTACGACTTGCGAGTGTAGGCAAATTTATGAGCTTTAGACGACTTGTGTAAGGGGGGAGATTGTAACCTGAATCCCAGTTAAAATTACGCAATGCTAAAAGCAAGAATTGTTTTTGAATTGATTCAATCCTTTCTGAATGAACTTGGTAGCGGGGATTCCAAACAATAGATCCCTATTCTAGTATAGGTCTAACTAAACTGGTAAAAAGAGCTTTTGTAACATAAGGATCTTTGACTCTTTTGACCATCGCCTTAAGCTGGGATCACACGATTTGTACATTTGGCTAAAAATTTGTCAAATTCGTAGACAAATCATGCGAACGCTAAATTGCATTTGTCATTTATCAGAAAAGCCAAATATTTGCCTTCTGGTGGCAAATGAAAAACAACCCTGGTGACCAAATCGTGTGAACGCAATGCTGCTACATAAGCCAAATCAAAATTACGCAAATGACCAAATATCTGATTTGCCAGTTGATGACAAATGCCAGGGACAAATATACAAATATTGCTGAGCGGTATTGCCATTTCGTGCTTGTGAACATTTGTATTTTCCAATGTTGGTAAAATTTTAATATTTAATATAATATTCGTATCCGAAAACTACCGAAAAATATCACGTTAAGAAGGGATCACACGATTAGCACATTTGTACACAATATGCCAAATTTAGATTTGTCCACATTTGCGCATTTGGATAGCGATGTACAAATGATTTGTTTTGCGATCAGACGATTTGGCTGCCAAAGATCCAAATGATTTGGCACACATTTGCGCACAGCAGTAAAGTGACAAATATTGTCCACATTCATTCACACAATTTAACCATTTGGTCATAAATACTTAAACACCTGATCCGGTGTCAACCATACTTTTCATTTATGATTTCGTGAGATTTGAACTGAAATATACAAAAATAATGTATACGCACAGGTACTCGGAATTTTGAATGTTTTGGTCATAAATACTTAAACAGCTGATCCGGTGCAGCCTGAACTTCAAGCTGAAGAGAATCAACTTTTTTGAGAAGAAGTTGTTTATCATTTTGCAGAGACTTTATCAAAGAGAGCGCAGAAGAGTTTTCAGAGTTTCAGAGCGAC
>NW_016157273.1:45150-57111 GCF_001687245.7 Rhagoletis zephyria | reverse complement strand
TCAACCATACTTTTGCATTTATGATTTCGTAAGATTTGAAGTGAAATAAACAAAAATAATATATACGCACAGGTACTCAGAATTTTGAATACACCCTCAAAATCTGGGCTGAAGGTAAAAAACGCGTTTTTCATAGTTTGAAGCCATACCTGCTCGTAACTTTATTTCTGTTTGCCCGATGAAAAATACTTATATATGTAATTTAAGAGAAAACCTTTCGTTGTTTACAACCATTTATAAATAGTTAATTTGTCTTGAGAAATGGTGGAGCAATCTGGGGAACGTCTTGTCCGACTTTTTTGTCTCACTAGTATATAAATATATATGTACAATATATGCAGACCCAATCAAACCATCAATAAAATTTATCCCATGATGTGATATCTCTCTTAAATTTTAGTACTAGAAAAAGTGCAGAACATATTGGTCAAAGTCTAATGTCTCAGCCAAACCTTAATTGATTTTAAAAATTTATAGCTAATTAAAAACAAAACTCCTTACGGCTTCTTTCTTATATATGTACATTAAAGTGGCCCTTATTTTTGAAAATCGGAAATTTGCAGGTGCTACCCCTTGAAATGGTTACCTTTATTGAAAAGGTAATTCCCTAAAAATTTTGGCTCAATTAATCAAGTCTAACCCGTGCCACAGACGGGTCGAAGTTGAGATAACGACAGTATCACTTTGCGTCAGTGCTGCCTTTGGCTAGCCACCTTATTAGCGGCCTTTTCATGGACAAGTAATTTTTAAGCAAAAAACAAAACCGACTTCCATTCTAATATACAAATTTAAGATTATCGTTAATTTCTTCATGATCCAATGATCGGATTTTAACCAAATTAGTATGGGACCACCTGTGGGGTAACGACTTTCCTTTAAAAGAAGAATTATAGAAATCGGTTAACGTGGTCCAAAGTTATGCGGTAAAATACGTAAAAAAAAATATTCCGACGAATTGATAATAAGCTCATTCAAAATAGTTTGTAGAGTAATTTCTTGATTAGCACTTTTTTGTTCTGACGAGTTAGTTTTATTGGCCGAAGTTTCCGAATTTGCCGAGGCACCACCAACAGCAACTGCATCTTTACATTGAGCACTCACACGGGTTGGGGAGAGTAAAGACTTTCTACGATCGGTTGTGCATTGCTTGCATATGAAATGTTTATTTGACTTTTGCAGAAATTCAAGGTCAGCTGGAACCAGATTAGCACAGACTAAGTGAAAAATTTCACTGCACTTTGCACATTGAACTTTTTTAGGTTGACTACGGTCAACCCTTTGACCACAGCTACAAGGCATTGTAGATATATGAATAAATAAATAAGTGTCCAAGAAATACGACCGAAGTACATAAGTACAAATCGAATAACTATCGCACGAGTTTTGAATTTTAAGTAAGCAAAACCGAGAGCGGAGATAAAAGCACGTCCGATCAGCACAACGGATTATTGTCACAACGGATTATTGTGTATGTATATTAAGGATTTTTTATATGTACGAGTAAGTAGATAATAACGCACAGAACCACGATACATGGTTCATTATTCCAACTCGTTTGTGACATGGGTTAATCTGGGTCAATTGAGTCTATATTAAATGATGAATATTTTCTCCTTATATATAACAATTTTAGGGGGTAGGGGGTAAATATACCTTTCATTTCATTTCAGTTTAAGCTAGAAAACTCGGTTTTGTACATTTATCAGTTTTGAATGACTATTTTTCATTAAATTTTAAAGATCGAACATGTTGTGAGAAGAGGATTTATAGGCCTTTGAAATGATGTATAATAATCTTTTGTCATTCTTGGATTGTCGCGATTTTCATTGAGCAAATAAAAAAAATTTATATTTTCTTATTTTTTGAAGTTTTGACGATTCCTTATTTATGCAATTACAAAATATGTAGTACAATTAAACTGATAAATCTACAAAACCATATTTTCTGACCTAAAATGACAAGTCGCGAACTTTGGCAATAATATTTCCCATAAAAAGAAAGGAAATTAGGGGTTAGGGCCTTGAAATAAAAAAATAAAAAAATTGGATGGGCACCCTATGTATGTATACTAGTAAACAAAATAGTCGGACAAGTCGTAATTTAAAATGAAAAAATGTTAAAAATTAAAATCTTGCATATACTCTGTAAGATTCCTTTCAGTGATCGGACTTCTACCACATTGTTGTAGATCTGCCACTTTTTTGAGCACAGCTACCACACAAGGTCTGAAATCTACCTCATATTCGCGTTTTTGAGTAGTTTTATTTTTGCTCAACATAATTTTCTTAATTTTAAGAGCAAAAATTGTCCAACACTAAACACTAACAACAGGGAGAAGGGAGGATAAAATAAACTGTAAAATAGTAAATTCTCTCAATTATCAATTTTTCGACATCAAACGTGGGTTTATTGTGTTAAATTGCAAAAACGCGTTTTTTACCTTCAGCCCAGATTTTGAGGGTGTATTCAAAATTCCGAGTACCTGTGCGTATATATTATTTTTGTATTTTTCAATTCAAATCTCACGAAATCATAAATGCAAAAGTATGATTGACACCGGGTCAGCTGTTTAGGTATTTATGACCAAATGGTTAAATTGTGTGAATGAATGTGGACAATATTTGTCACTTTACTGCTGTGCGCAAATGTGTGCCAAATCACTTGGATCTTTGGCAGCCAAATCGTCTGATCGCAAGACAAATCATTTGTATATCGCTATCCAAATGCGCAAATGTGGACAAATCTAAATTTGGCATTTTGTGTACAAATGTACAAATCGTGTGATCCCTTCTTAACGTAATATTTTTCGGTAGTTTTCGGATACGAATATTATATTAAATATTAAAATTTTACCAAAATCATCACACGATTTGTACATTTGTACACAAAATGCCAAATTTAGATTTGTCCACATTTGCGCATTTGGATAGCGATATACAAATGATTTGTCTTGCGATCAGACGATTTGGCTGCCAAAGATCCAAGTGATTTGGCACACATTTGCGCACAGCAGTAAAGTGACAAATATTGTCCACATTCATTCACACAATTTAACCATTTGGTCATAAATACCTAAACAGCTGACCCGGTGTCAATCATACTTTTGCATTTATGATTTCGTGAGATTTGAATTGAAAAATACAAAAATAATATATACGCACAGGTACTCGGAATTTTGAATACACCCTCAAAATCTGGGCTGAAGGTAAAAAACGCGTTTTTGCAATTTAACACAATAAACCCACGTTTGATGTCGAAAAATTGAATATTGAGAAAATTTACTATTTTACAGTTTATTTTATCCTCCCATTCTCCCTGTTGTTAGTGTTTAGTGTTGGACAATTTTTGCTCTTAAAATTAAGAAAATTATGTTGAGCAAAAATAAAACTACTCAAAAACGCGAATATGAGGTAGATTTCAGACCTTGTGTGGTAGCTGTGCTCAAAAAAGTGGCAGATCTACAACAATGTGGTAGAAGTCCGATCACTGAAAGGAATCTTACAGAGTATATGCAAGATTTTAATTTTTAACATTTTTTCATTTTAAATTACGACTTGTCCGACTATTTTGTTTACTAGTATACATACATAGGGTGCCCATCCAATTTTTTTATTTTTTTATTTCAAGGCCCTAACCCCTAATTTCCTTTCTTTTTATGGGAAATATTATTGCCAAAGTTCGCGACTTGTCATTTTAGGTCAGAAAATATGGTTTTGTAGATTTATCAGTTTAATTGTACTACATATTTTGTAATTGTATAAATAAGGAATCGTCAAAACTTAAAAAAATAAGAAAATATAAATTTTTTTTATTTGCTCAATGAAAATCGCGACAATCCAAGAATGACAGTAGATTATTATACATCATTTTAAAGGCCTATAAATCCTCTTCTCACAACATGTTCGATCTTTAAAATTTAATGAAAAATAGTCATTCAAAACTGATAAATGTACAAAACCGAGTTTTCTAGCTTAAACTGAAATGAAATGAAAGGTATATTTACCCCCTACCCCCTAAAATTGTTATATATAAGGAGAAAATATTCATCATTTAATATAGACTCAATTGACCCAGATTAACCCATGTCACAAACGAGTTGGAATAATGAACCATGTATCGTGGTTCTGTGCGTTATTATCTACTTACTCGTACATATAATAAATCCTAAATATACATACACATTTTAAAGAAACAAAATCAAACTTATTTTAAACCGACTTCACAAAAAGACGAAGGCTATCAATTATCAATTCGTCGGAATATTTTTATTTACGAATTTTACCGCATAACTTTGGACCACGTCAACCGATTTCTATAATTCTTTTTTTAAAGGAAAGGTGTTACTCCACAGGTGGTCCCATACTAATTTGGTTAAAATCCGATCATTGGAACATGAAGAAATTAACGATAATCTTAAATTTGTATATGAGAATGGAAGTCGGTTTTTTTTGCTTAAAAATTACTTGTCCATTTATTTTTGAATGATGGGGTGAACAGAAATAATTTTGTTTTGCATCATACTATGTTTTATACAATAGTAACCGTGAAAAGGCCGCTAATAAGGTGGCAAGCCAAAGGCAGCACTGACGCAAAGTGATACTGTCGTTATCTCAACTTCGACCCGTCTGTGGCACGGTTTAGACTTGATTAATTGAGCCAAAATTTTTAGGGAATTACCTTTTCAATAAAGGTAACCATTTCAAGGGGTAGCACCTGCAAATTTCCGATTTTCAAAAGTAAGGGCCACTTTAATGTACATATATAAGAAAGAAGCCGTAAGGAGTTTTGTTTTTAATTAGCTATAAATTTTTAAAATCAATTAGGGTTTGGCTGAGACATTAGACTTTGACCAATATGTTCTGCACTTTTTCTAGTACTAAAATTTAAGAGAGATATCACATCATGGGATAAATTTTATTGATGGTTTGATTGGGTCTGCATATATATACATATATATTTATATACTAGTGAACAAAAAAGCCCGACAAGACGTTCCCTAGATTGCTCCACCATTTCTCAAGACAAATTAACTATTTATAAATGGTTGTAAACAACGAAAGGTTTTCTCTTAAATTACATATATAAGTATTTTTCATCGGGCAAACAGAAATAAAGTTACGAGCAAGTATGTGCTTCAAACTATGAAAAACGCGTTTTTTACCTTCAGCCCAGATTTTGAGGGTGTATTCAAAATTCTGAGTACCTATGCGTATATATTATTTTTGTTTATTCCACTTCAAATCTTACGAAATCATAAATGCAAAAGTACGGTTGACACCGGATCAGCTGTTTAAGTATTTATGACCAAATGGTTAAATCGTGTGAATGAATGTGGACAATATTTGTCACTTTACTGTCGTGCGCAAATGTGTGCCAAAATTTGGATCTTTGGCAGCCAAATCGTCTGATCGCAAAATAAATTATTTGTACATCGCTATCCAAATGCGAAAATGTGGACAAATCTAATTTTGGCATTTTGTGTACAAATGTACAAATCGTGTGATCCCTGCTTAAGACGCACGAAGACGATAATATCATAAATGTTGCGATGTCGCAGCATTGCTTATGTTCTTTTTTGTTGTAGAAAATGCCTATTCATTAATGCGCAAATGAACAAATTAAGAAAAAAGAAGGTTCAAGATCTGAGAGTTGTTTAGCTTACGGTGGTAGAAGTAGTAGAAATTAGAGTTGGGATACTAGCGATAGTAATATCGATAGTTGAAAACTGGCGCCACTAGCGATAGTTTTCGAAAACTATCGATGTCGGTTTTAGCGAAACTTCAAAATGTCTCTTCATTAATGTCTTCATTTTTTAATGCAGTAAAATTCACAACAGTCGGCAAAAAAAATTCAAGTCATTGGAATTTTTAGCAACTATAAGCTTACACTGAGTTATAGTAAAATTTAATAAGCTATAAAACAGCTTACACAAAATTTTTGTAGAAGTTCGAATGAAAAAGCTTGAAATTTAATGATTTTATAGTTTATTATGTTTTGTACAACTTTTATAAAAAATTAGTAGACACTAAATAGTCAAAACTGCTAAAAATTTTGTAGTGATATTATTTTGAGCAGTACTATATTCGTTTTCTTATAATCTGGTAAAATATTAATAATTTCCCTTCTTCGGATTTTGATATGCGCCTCCGTATTTGATTTCAGTTGAACTCTTATAAGTATGCGTAGTCAATTTAAATGAATATATTTTGTGTTTTGTTTGTTTTGTAGTATTAGAAATGTATTATTATAGCCAATTTCACTCTTTGCACTTCAAAAGGGACAAACAAAATCCGAATTTAATTTTTTCATATAAAAACTATATGCAGATTTTGCCTGTCGCTATTCAATACCCTTCACGACGATAGTACTAGCGATACTAGCAGTTATGACGTCTTTTTGCATTTCAGGTCACGATATATTCGTTTCAATCACTTCAAATGAGGCTCTTTGGGGAATTTATTTTAAGGAAAAATTTTAAAAACAGTAATTCTTTTTACTTGTCGGGCAATATTTTTTTCATAGATTAATATGTACACTGGATCCTTGCTTGAAGGCCTCTGTGGTAAAACACTCCCCCTACGTCTCCCTTCTTTGCTATTTAAAATGAAAGACTAAGCTCCTACAATAGGGATTTCCAGCAGAAATCTTCAACATTTAGCTATAAAGAGAATCAATACTGAAATATTTAAACGGCTATAGGTCTAACCTTTAATTAGGTAAGAATTACGTAACTATCTGAAACCCTCATCATTCGTGATTCCAATAATTCAAATGCTTATAAAAAAACGGGGTGCTTTTTTCAAAAAATAACAATATTCTGATCCGATTCGGCTGGCAGCCAGGATCTTAAAAACATAATTTTGTTCAAAATTGTCATTCCTGGAAAATAATAATTTATTTTCCATATCCGAAAATAATAATTTATTTTCCATATCCACCTATCTAGCTCGTTATAAGCACAAATTCTTCACACCAGTCGCAGAAGAAACCATTAAAAATTAATTACAAAAACTAAAATCGAAAAACGCTTATGACGTTACAAGTTCCCCAAATTCTGAAACTGCCAAAGGAATGAGAATGAAGAATTCTTTTTAAAAGGCTTCAGAAAAACCTGACACATCTGGTTTGGTTTGTAAGCGATGTTTAAACAACGATCTCACCATTATGCTAGATTCTTCAGGTGAACATGAAAGTCAGGAGGATACATCCGACATTTGCAGCCCCCGATGCAATTCTCATAAAATTTTCAATTTTTAAATTCAAGTACTAAATAAAGTAAACATGATTAAAAATTACTAACTTTTAAATTTTTTATTTATCTAAATAACTTAGTTTATTACCTGGTTATTTCTTAAAAATACTTGACATCCGCATTCGCATTCGCGGATGTTAGCTGTTAGACATCCGCATTCGCATCCACGGATGTCTAAAATTTCTCATTCGCAACATCCCTAGTATATACATAAATATCAGCTCGAAACTACATATGTATTTGTGACAAGAATTATCCACATAAGATGAAAACTACTGAAGTTTCATTTTATACAATTTTTGTTTATAGAAAAATGTAAGAAAGTTCGGACACGGTTCGGTTATTTGTACAATGGTTTTGTGTTATCGTGTCCAAACACGTGACCCGAATCAAAAAATTTTAACATATACGTCTAGTCAAGGATTAAGCTTTAGTTCAAAAGAAAAAGATTGCGGTTTGAAATATGCATTTTTTTTGTAAATTTGGAGGTGGATTTTGCGCAAAAATACTGTGGATGGCGTAATCGGAGTTGGACTGATGAGGTTATTTTTTGTAGGGCGGAGTTTTGCGCAAAAATAGTGCTGATGGCCTAACAAGAGTTTAGTTTTTCTTTGCGAAAATGCTAGTTTTACCCTATTTGGAAATGGGCCCCGGAGTGCCTGTAAAAGGGGCAGGGAGGCGAAGGATGAATTTTCTTTAAGTTTATACTGTGCTCTTTCTAATGAGTTTTAGGCGACACACCCTCCGCTCCCCACCAAAAAATCATTGTACAAATAACCGAACATTTCCCACGCACAACATTAAATCCCCAGATGTATTGTTTGATTACTATCAATGTGACAAGGTAGCTCATAATTTTGTACACTTTATGAAACTTTAAAAACACATTTTTTGTAAAAAATTTTGAAACGAAACTACCTTCTTTTTGTATCATGGTAAGAATTTGAAAAAAAAATCTAATCAGCTGCTCTAATGATACTACCTGGTCAATGTGCCTTGGTATATAGACAATTTCATTATAAAATTCTAATAAGGTACATACTTAAATTTCAAAAAAAAGATATATATATATAAATATGTTTAATACATTTGCATGTACATATATTCAGAAAGCCTTTTCTTAACTAGGGGAGTATATATTTTAATTATCCAGGTTGTAAATTTAAAATTGATAATCAATAAAGTTCATATTCATGCAAAGGATGCAGCGGGATACTTACAGCTCTGCCAGCTTCATTATTATGCAAATTCATTTTTTCTCTTAAATTGCGTCCACGTTCTCCGGTGTCTACGAAATCACGTGAAAATTTAAAACCAAATCCAATATTATCCGAACAACCCCCCCATTCCCAGTCGCGAACACCTGCTACGCTGCCAAGTTGGCTCGTTTGCGGCGATCGCGACTGATGGCTGTAATCACAGGTGCACGATTCAATGGAGCCCTCGCTGCAGGCGCGCGCAATGGAATGTGTGACAGCGGCACTGGTGATGGCATAAATAAAGCCTGTCTCACGACAGCCTGAAAGAAAATATATGTTTATAAAAGAATAAATACACAAAATATTGAATAGATGCACATCCATTATAAAGGTTTGTATATTAAAGTGGCAGCATTTATGTACAGATGTAAAATATAACTGCACGTGTATTTATAATAGGGATGCTCTTATAAAAAAAAAAAATATGTATATATTTTGCATCTTTGAGAAGTTCTTGCGACATATATATTAAATGGAATTATTCATATTCGAACATTACAATTTATATCTCCTTATAAATACTTAGGAGACTGACAAGGCGTGTTAAACTGGTATAAATTTATATCTCCTTATAAATACTTAGGAGACTGACAAGGCGTGTTAAACGTATATGATGAAAACGAATTATATATTATTGGAATTCATGGAAACGCGTAAATGCCTCGTAACCGCGTAAACCTCGTAAATATACCGATTTTCCATACATAATTAAGTAAGTTTACGAGGTTTACATGCATGGGTGTAGCCAGGTAGGGGCAGGGGGGGCCCGGGCCCCCCCCCCTAACTTCCAAATTTTTGCCTAGATATTCAAAAATAGTACCAAGAAATGCTTGCTTGATAATTTCGGCCCCCCTAAATTTCAAGGTTTTTCCTATATATATACTGTAAAACAAATTATACTCCCAACGCTAACAAAATTATTAGTAAATTGATTTAAAAAGTGGATATGTGGATCATCCGGTTCTGTATCAAATTATTATCTCTAACTTCAAAGCATTTCATTTTAAAAGGGTAAAAACCTGGCTGCAGTCGACAATGAGCAAAAATTTATTGAACGGAAGCTATAAATAAATTTATAGTTCAATTGTTTATTACTTTGTCTTTAGGTTTGTGTCTTTTCTAAGCGTACAACGAAAGTTTTGTATCACAGAACCAATCTGAGATTATTGGTAAAACTATAGACCGGTTGGGTGAACAGCAAAGACGTTTACTTCTTAAGTGTGACAAAACAAAATCAAGTAATATATTAAGCATACTCAAAATGTTCAATACGCCCTCATATTTATACATACATACATATGTATATCATCTAACGTTTTGTCCGGCTATTTGGTTTATTATACAGGTATGTAGAACTATGAATTTAAAAAATTCATCAGGGTTTAGTTGAGATATTCGTTTTTCACCACTATGTTTTGTACGTTTCACAGTACTGCAAAGCTTTTGACTGCCATTCACCTGGGAGTGGCCAGAAGTGATTTGTGTGCTTACGGTTCAAATCGCAGCTAACTACGGCCGGATATTTTTATCCATTAATACTCTGGGTAGCGACCGAACGCTAGTTTGGGAGCGAGGTAAAGTGGGAGGGCGTAACACCCCGCGTGCGCTGGGTTTGAGTCCCGCAACGTTAAAACCCTGCCCAATAAAAAAAAAACCCATGCCTCGGATGATACCCCCTTCTTTTGTTGGCGATTACGACAAACATAGGAAGGAATATGATTTTAGGGTATGCACTTGGGNTACCGATTTTCCATACATAATTAAGTAAGTTTACGAGGTTTACATGCATGGGTGTAGCCAGGTAGGGGCAGGGGGGGCCCGGGCCCCCCCCCCTAACTTCCAAATTTTTGCCTAGATATTCAAAAATAGTACCAAGAAATGCTTGCTTGATAATTTCGGCCCCCCTAAATTTCAAGGTTTTTCCTATATATATACTGTAAAACAAATTATACTCCCAACGCTAACAAAATTATTAGTAAATTGATTTAAAAAGTGGATATGTGGATCATCCGGTTCTGTATCAAATTATTATCTCTAACTTCAAAGCATTTCATTTTAAAAGGGTAAAAACCTGGCTGCAGTCGACAATGAGCAAAAATTTATTGAACGGAAGCTATAAATAAATTTATAGTTCAATTGTTTATTACTTTGTCTTTAGGTTTGTGTCTTTTCTAAGCGTACAACGAAAGTTTTGTATCACAGAACCAATCTGAGATTATTGGTAAAACTATAGACCGGTTGGGTGAACAGCAAAGACGTTTACTTCTTAAGTGTGACAAAACAAAATCAAGTAATATATTAAGCATACTCAAAATGTTCAATACGCCCTCATATTTATACATACATACATATGTATATCATCTAACGTTTTGTCCGGCTATTTGGTTTATTATACAGGTATGTAGAACTATGAATTTAAAAAATTCATCAGGGTTTAGTTGAGATATTCGTTTTTCACCACTATGTTTTGTACGTTTCACAGTACTGCAAAGCTTTTGACTGCCATTCACCTGGGAGTGGCCAGAAGTGATTTGTGTGCTTACGGTTCAAATCGCAGCTAACTACGGCCGGATATTTTTATCCATTAATACTCTGGGTAGCGACCGAACGCTAGTTTGGGAGCGAGGTAAAGTGGGAGGGCGTAACACCCCGCGTGCGCTGGGTTTGAGTCCCGCAACGTTAAAACCCTGCCCAATGAAAATAAAACCCATGCCTCGGATGATACCCCCTTCTTTTGTTGGCGATTACGACAAACATAGGAAGGAATATGATTTTAGGGTATGCACTTGGGATATCCGAACCCTTAATAGTGATGGTGCCTCTGCCCGGCTGGTTGAAGTCCTAGGGAAAATAAAGGCTGACATCACCTCCATCCACGAAATGCGATGGACGGGGCGAGGAAGGTAAGCGTGAGCCTTGCGACGTCTACTACAGTTGCCACGTAAAGGAGTGCAATTCGGTGTTGGATTTGTGGTGGGAGAGAGACCGGCGTTCACTCTAGTGGACGAAAGTCTAGCCACAATCCGCATCAAAGCGAAAATCTTCAGCATTTCATTCATATGTGCCAATGTCCCGATGGAAGAGAAGGACGAGGCATCCAATGCTCTCTTAGCTTAGAGCGTACATATTAGCGCTGCCCCCGACACGTATANAGACCGGTTGGGTGAACAGCAAAGACGTTTACTTCTTAAGTGTGACAAAACAAAATCAAGTAATATATTAAGCATACTCAAAATGTTCAATACGCCCTCATATTTATACATACATACATATGTATATCATCTAACGTTTTGTCCGGCTATTTGGTTTATTATACAGGTATGTAGAACTATGAATTTAAAAAATTCATCAGGGTTTAGTTGAGATATTCGTTTTTCACCACTATGTTTTGTACGTTTCACAGTACTGCAAAGCTTTTGACTGCCATTCACCTGGGAGTGGCCAGAAGTG
>NW_016157273.1:44514-44825 GCF_001687245.7 Rhagoletis zephyria | reverse complement strand
TGCTTGGCGATTTAAATGCCAAGGTGGGCAACGAAGGGATCTTTGGTGCCAGTGTCGAAAAAATCAGCCTCCACATAGAAACGGCGGGCTGAGGGTGATACACTTCGCCGGGTCCCGAAACTTGGCAGTATGTATTACTGGATTCTAGCATAAAAAGATCCATCAAGCTAGATGGATGTCTCCACATCGAAAAACGGGAAACCAAATCGAGCATGTTGTGATAGACGGAAGGTATGCTTCCATGCTTTAGATGTACATACGTATACTCCGAGGGCCAAACATCGACTCGCACTACTATATTGATGCATCCA
>NW_016157273.1:34100-44292 GCF_001687245.7 Rhagoletis zephyria | reverse complement strand
GATACGACCCAACCTCGGAGAACCAACAAAAGGGCCCCCAACAATGCAGGGAAAGTTCAACGTCGAAAAGCTGCAATCAAAACAGACGGCCAATGGATTCACCTGCTGTGAGAGAGCACTCTTCAACAAACCGAGCAGTGGAACCACATTTCCCGCTCATTACTGGTACGATGAGGAGTGTGAGAAAATGCTTGAAATGCTGGCCGACAGAAAAAACACCCGAAATTTTTAGCAGAGAGTTGAGCGACTTACGGAAGGTTTCAAGACTCTTGTGGGCACAACGATGGTGACCTAGTTACCGATGTCCAGAACGTACTCAGATTATGGAGGGAACACTTTTCGACCCTTTTGAATGGCAGAAGCACTGAAAGAAGTGAAGAAGAGGAACCCGAGGTCCCACTCGATGACGATGGAGTCGATATCCCAGCTCCTGACTATGACGAAAAGTGCCAAAGCTGCTTGAGTTGACGGCCTGTCAGCTGAGCTATTTAATAACGATGGCAACTGGATGGCAACGATGACTGGAATTCTAGTGCGCTCTGCCTAATCCACAAGAAAGCCCACCCCGCCATGCATGTCAACTACCGTGAGATCAGCCTCCTAAGCATAGGTTGCAAGGTCTTATCGAATGTATTGTCTACCANCGTAGAATCACTCTTGCCAACAAGTGCTACTTTGGACTGAGTAGGCAATTCAGGAGTAAAGTCCTCTCTCGACGTACGAAAACCACACTATAACTCACTTATCATGCCCGTGCTGGTATATGACGAATTAAAACACAGCGGCTCAACTGGCTTGACAATGTCGTTCGAATGGACACCGACGCCCCACCTCTGAAAGTATTCTGGCTTCAGTTGGCATTTCCAATTGGCGTCAGTTGGCCAAAATNTACCAGGTATTTACAGTACGCCTAATCTTGGAAAAGACCCGCGAGAAAAGGATCGGCACTCACCACCTATTTGTCGACTTTAAAGCCGCTTTTGACAGCACTAAAAGGAGTTGCCTATACGCCGCTATGTCTGAATTTGGCATCCCCTCAAAACTCATACGGCTGTGTAAAATGACGTTGAGCAATACCACCAGCTCCGTCAGAATTGGAAAAGACCTCTCCGAGCCGTTCGCCACAAAACGGGGTTTCAGACAGGGCGACTCCCTTTCATGTGACTTCTTTAATCTGATGTTGGAGAAGATAATAAGAGCTGCAGAACTGAACCGCTCAGGAACAATTTACTACAAGAGCGTGCAATTGCTGGCTTATGCCGATGACATCGACATCATCGGTAACAAAAACCGCGAAGTCTGTTCTGCCTTTTCCAAGTTGGATAAGGAAGCAAAGCGAATGGGTCTGGTGGTAAACGAGGACAAGACGAAGTATCTCCTGTCATCAAACAAACAGTCAGCACATTCGCGCCTTGGCACCCACGTCACTGTTGACAGTTACAATTTCGAGAAAGTAGAGAATTTCGTTTACTTGGGAACCAGCATTAACACCGATAATAATGTCAGCATTGAAATCCAACGTAGAATCACTCTTGCCAACAAGTGCTACTTTGGACTGAGTAGGCAATTCAGGAGTAAAGTCCTCTCTCGACGTACGAAAACCACACTATAAGTCACTCATCATGCCCGTGCTGGTATATGGCGAATTAAAACACAGCGGCTCAACTGGCTTGACCATGTCGTTCGAATGGACACCGACGCCCCACCTCTGAAAGTATTCTGGCTTCAGTTGGCATTTCCAATTGGCGTCAGTTGGCCAAAATCGCTTTGGCGGTTACAGCGCCAAATAAGAATAAGAAGAGAATAGATCTATAACGTTACCAGTCAAACAGTGTTATAATCCCAACGAAATCCTTGACGGCGGTACCGGGAGGGGGACGGTACATGACGGTAGGAAGTTTAATTTGGGTTAAAGTCTCACACTGACGGGGTTACGCTTTCGATGCTTCCTCCTCGTAAAATAAACATGCTCATTAAAAAGTTAACAATTTAAATCGACGAATAGTGTTATATCAACTTTTTTGAACTTCNTTTGCCGTTCGCCACCAGACAAGGTTTCAGACAGGGCGACTCTCTTTCATGTGACTTCTTTACTCTGATGTTGGAGAAGATAATAAGATCTGCAGAACTGAACCGCTTAGGAACAATTTACTACAAGAGCGTACAATTGCTGGCTTATGCCAATGACACTGACATCATCGGTAAGAAAAACCGCGAAGTCTGTCCTGTCTTTCCCAAGTTGGGCAAGGAAGCAAAGCGAATGGGTCTGGTGGTAAACGAGGACAAGACGAAGTATCTCCTGTCATCAAACAAACAATCAGCACATTCGCGCCTTGGCACCCACGTCACTTCTGACAGTTATAATTTCGAGAAAGTAGAGAATTTCGTTTACTTGGGAACCAGCATTAACACCGATAATAATGTCAGCATGGAAATCCAACGCAGAATCGCTCTTGCCAACAAGTACTGGTTTGGGACTGAGTAGGCAATTCAGGAGTAAAGTCCTCTCTCGACGTACGAAAACCACACTATAAATCACTCATCATGCCCGTGCTGGTATATGGCGTATTAAAATACAGCGGCTCAACTGGCTTGATCATGTCGTTCGAATGGACACCGACGCCCCAGCTCTGAAAGTATTCTGGCTTCACTTGGCATTTCTAATTGGCGTCAGTTGGTCAAAATCGCTTTGGCGGTTACAGCGCCAAAAAGGAAGAAGAGGAAGAGAATAGATCTATAACCTTATCAGTCACACAGTGTTATAATCCCGGCGAAATCCTTGACGGTGGTACCGGGAGGGGAACGGTACATGACGGTAGGAATTTTAGTTTGGGTTAAAGTCTCACACGGAAGGGGTTAGGCTTTCGATGCTTCCTCCTCGTAAAATAAACATGCTCATTAAAAAGTTAACAATTTAAATCGACGAATAGTGTTATATCAACTTTTTTGAACTTCTGTTTATTTGTTTTTTGTACAACATATTTACCTCTATTAGATACAATAATTTTAAGCTATGATAAAAAATTTTTTAGTAAGTAAGTTATTGGGTTTGAGTTTTTTTTTGTATAAGTTTTTGTAAGTTTCGTTCTGCTACGCCCATGTTTACATGGTTGTGAGTCGTTTGCGTGTTTAGATGAATGGCTTTATTTTCTATCAGTTTTAAAACATTTAGTTACAAAACCCCTAAAACCATTAAAAGTTATTTTACGCAGAGAATTTTTAAGACTTCAAGACATTACGAAGCTTAACACGTCTTTTGAATCGCCTAACTGTGTAAAAATAAGATCCATCGTCAAATGTTCATATTGGGGAGCGTAAGACACAATAGGACTTTATTTTGTTTATCGTTTAAATTTACAGATGGAACTTCCTTTGGTTTTCTATAGCAGAAAAGTTATGTGAACAGCATGACCAAGACGCAATTATCTATTTACAAGAACATACTCATACATATGTACTCGTAGTTAGTATGATTGCCGTACTGACTGCCCTGCCTACATACATAAGAGCGTTGAGCGTTGCGCTTGACATCTTGTTTTTTTCTTACTTGTATGTGTTGTTGGCCGCTGTATCCAAAGGTTTAGAGGTGCGTTCTACCACTCCGAATGACCTGGGTTCGATTCCTGGTCAAAGCAATATCGCAAAAATATAGAAGAAAAGGTTTTTCTCAACAGCGGTTGTCCCTCGGCAGGCAATGGCAAACCTAGGAGTGTACTTCCACGGCGGCGTAAAACTTTTTGTAACAGCATCAAGATGCACGCCACAAATCGGAAAAGCTCGGCCAAACATTTAGGTGTAAGCGCCAAAATATTATTATTATTATATCCAGCTTATAACACTTTTGGAAAGATCAGTGAAATTACTACATTTTTGCATGGAAAATCAACAACTGTATTTTGGGGAGAGACATATTATCATCCTTTAAAAGAAAATTTAATTTTTGGATTACCTGTGTGCAAAAGAATAGTATTGAATGTTTCCCACGTTTATACAAATTTCTACAAGAATCGCGATGAATTGCCAAATGAAATGTGAAATGTGATAACTGGACACTTGTCAGATTATTTTTCGAATGGTAGTAGCAATATCGATTGGGGACAAAATTCATTTACAAAGCATTCATAGATATTCAGAGTTCTTTGATATTGAAACACACATTTGAATCTGTGTCTCTTAACGAGTTTATGGTTAGTCTTAGGAGTGAATACCATGAAGTCGCTAAAAAGGCTATTTGAAATTTACTTCTGTCACAACTTATTGTTGTGAAACAGGGGTTTCAGCTTAAACTTATACAAAAGACAAATACAGGTCGAAATTGGACGCCACCCCAGAAATGCGCATACAGCTTTCAGACATAATATCGAACTATAAAGCAATAATTAATAACAGTAAAACAATATCATTCTTCACATTAAAATTCAAAGTATGTATTTTGTTTCTAGTAAAATTTTTTATTCGTATTTAAATTGCACTAAATACCTTTGATTTTTAGTAATTTTATGTGGGGTTCCATAAAATAAAAGGTATTTAGTAAGGGTGGTTCCCTTAAATGTTTGGGAACCCCTGTTCTGTTGTATCGATTATTTCAGATACCGGTCAAGGGCCAAAAATGCGGTTTAGAGAAAACTGAAAACTGCAATTTTTGGAGGATTCAAGAATTTTTTTTATTAAAAATGATTATAATATTAATAACTTTGATAAAAACAAATAATTTTTTAAAAGTTAAATGTTTATAAAATTAAATACCGAATGAAATGAAAACAAAACTTAACCCTTAACGGGTAATCTTCGTCGATTTGAGGAACACTGTTGCTCTTTTTCCGTTTTTATCGCCATTAGACTGAAGAGCGAATTGCTCTAAAATATATAAAAGAGCTTAAAAAATAAGTAGCCTCTGTGCTTTCTTTCTTGTTAAGGTTTATAATTATTAAAAGTAGTTAGGCAATATTTCATGCAACATTTTACATACCAACAAGTAAAGAAGTATAAGTTCGGGAGAAAACCAGTTTTATATACCCGGCGCAGGTATCAAATGTCGTCGTTTAAACTTTCCTCAACTACCTTTGCATGATCAGCAGGGGTGTTTTCCCCGATTTCAAACGTTTTCGATAATATGCTGACTGAACGAAATCATTGAACCAAATTTGGTAGAAATCGATAAAGCGGTTACCTTTGTGGTCATAAAATGGGCGGTGCCACGCCCAATTCCTAAAAGTCTATAACAAACGTATTTATTGTTAAGTATTAACTTGGAGTAAGTTAGTATCCTCAGTTGTTGAAATATCGGAGTTCTCGTCTTTTTGAAATTTACCCTATACCGGAAGGGGTGTAATTTTAGTCCGATTTTCAACAAATTGCTTACCATGGTTATTAAGGTACCATGGTTATTAAGGGCAACGAGTTTGGTAGAAAATGGTAAATCGGTTATCGAGATACACATTTGTGGTCAAAGTGGGCGGCGCCACGTCCAAAATCCAAAAATTCATAATACATAGTCTAATTTTCTGCTAAGTGATTATTGCAATAGTCAATTTTAAGTGAATTAGCTTAAGGAGTTACTGATTTATCGAAATTTTCGTGTTCCAGTAAATTAACGTTATATGAGAGGGGGGCGTAGTTATTGCACGATTTCAATGATTCACAACAGATTCCTTAGTCTTCAACTTGGTACCAACATTAGATACAATAAGCAACTCTATTCGTCTAATTCTCTGCGGTGCACACAGGTGTTTTTTTAAAGAAGTTTCACTTCTATCACGAGTATGCTGCTGCACTTGCCTCGTTTACTCATGCGTTTTTGCTCAGTGGCAAATTATACATAACACTGTTATTGCCGCAAAAAAATACATGGCTGGAGAAGACGGTTTCACCCTATTTGGGGTATTGGGAATCGAACTGCATAATTCGTTTTTTAAGTTTTCTGCACGTCTTCATACATCTTTTTATTTTGGAAATTTTGCCTCGAATTGAAATTTTTCTACTTTTTATCTTCTTGTTTTTTTCGGCAAAATTTCTTTGGCAAAGCTGTTTAGAATGTCTCAGCCCTTAACTTTCGTGAACATACCAAACTCCAGAAAAGAGGCATTTGACACTTTTAGGTGGAAAATCCGAAAGCAGTTGTATATTAATTACATTATTATGAGGTCGCTGAACACGAATATGACGAAAATATTACCTTCAACGGACCATTTTTCACCCTCTTACAACCACACCTGGGGATTGCAATTTAATTTTTCACGCAAAGTTAAGATGAGTGTGTATTCCTATATTTCTTGGACCGTTGAAACCGAAAATGACTAAAAAATTCAATATACCCCTCCCTCACTTCTTATAACCTCCTTACTACACCCTAAATGGGTTCGTATTTTGAATTTTCATACAAAATTGAAATGTATGCGTATTTCCATGTTTTTCGGCCGTTGAAACCGAAAATGACTACATTATGGTTATATTCGGTTTAAAGCGCCCACAGTGGTCTGAAATCCAAATCTAGGTGGAAAAACTATTTCCATCTTACCTCTACAAAAATGTGGGGGGTCTCCTATACAAAAAAAAATTCAAACCCTATAACTATTACTTACTGAACAAAAATAAAAATATTGTAACCGATAGAGGTATGTTGTACAAAAACACATAAACAGAAGTTCACAAACGTTGATAACTTTTTACTGCGCATGTTTTTTTACGAGGAGGACGCATCGAAAACCTATCCCCGTCAGTGGGAGACTTTAACCCAAACTAAACCTCCTACCGCCATATACCGTTCCCGTCCCGGTACCACCGTCTAGGATTTCGTCCGGATTATAGCACTGTGTGACAGGTAATGTTATAAATCTAGTGAAGCACAAAAAATATGCATACTTAGAATTTTGAATACCCCCTAAAATCTGGACTTAAGGCCAAAAAACGCGTTTTCATAGGTTGAGCCATATAATTGTTCGTAACCTGATTTCTCTTTATCCCATGAAAAATATTTACGGTGCGTGCTGGATAACCGCAACCTTCAATACAAGCAATTTTTTTCTTAATGCAAGTCTCTTTATCAAAACATTGTAACCTTTATAAGTGCAACTTCAACAAAATTTAGCCTCAATAACTACAACATTCTTTCTTTATGCATGCCAGATACAAAAAATTTGAATCGTTTGCCTTTCTTTGACTTACCAGTATTATGGAAAAACTAACGAGTGGTTTTTCAGTTAAATGATGGGTGATGACTGTCAACCGGAACGTGGGTGCCAAGGCGCGAATGCGATGACTGTTTGTGTGATGACAGGAGATACTTCGTTTTGTCATCGTTCACCATCAGGCCCACACGCTTTACTTCTCTATCTAATTCCAAGAAGGCAGAACAGGCGTAGCTCTTACTTGCAACAATAATGTCGATGTCCTCGGCATACGCCAGCAATTGCACGCTCTTGCAAAGTATTGTGCCTGAGCGGTTCAGTTCTGCGACCCTTTTTACCTTCTCCAACATCTGTTTAAGAAATAAACCTTGTCTGAAACCTCGTTTGGTATCAAACGGCTTGGAGAGGTTCCCCTCAATTTTGTAGGAGGTGGTAGTATTGTTTAACGTCATTTTACGCAGCCGTATTATTTTCGCGGGGATACGAAATTGAGACATCACGAAATAAAAACAACTTCCTTTCCTTTGAAATCGACAATTGTGTCGATACTTTTCTCACGGGTCTTTTCCAAGTTTTGGCGTATTGCGAATACCAGATCTATGGTGGATTTGGCAGATATGAAGCCACACTGGTAAGGCGTAATCAGCTTGTTGGAGGAGGGCTTCAGTATTTCACACAACAAGCTCGGTAAAATAGTTGGCGCGCATGGCGGGGTCGCCGTTGGGACATCGACTCCATCGTCGTCGACTGGGGGCTCGGGGACGTCTTCTCCACTTCTTTCAGTGCTGCTGCCATTCAAAAGGGTCAAAAAGTGTTCCCTCCATAACTTAAGTACGTTCTGGACATCGGTCACTAGGTCGCAATGGTTGTTCGTACAGGAGTCTTGAAACCTTCCGTACGTCGCCTAACACTCAGATCAAATTTTCGGGCCTTTTTCCTGTCTCTCTTCTTATTGAGGCAAATACGTCTAGCTTCCCTCTAACGGTTCCACGCGGCTCGCGTTGGGCCCGATCGCATGTAGGAGGCACCTTTTTTCTCTGCAGCTTCTTGACACTCCTCATCGCATCAGTAATGAGCGGGAAATGTGGTGGCACTGCTCGCGTATGTCGGTTTATTGAAGAGTTCTCTCTCACAACAGGTGTGAGAGTTGAGTGGCGAATCAATTGGCTGTCTGTTTTGATTGCAGCTTTTCGAAGTTGCATTGTTGGGCGCACATTGTTTGCTGTACCGAGGCGGGTGCGTATATTGGCTTCATCAATGTAGCGGTGCTACACAATTTTGGCCCTCGCAGCGTACGTATGTACATCTAAAACACTGGAAGTGTGCCTTCCGCCTATCACAACATGCTCGAATTGGTTTCCCGTTTTTCAAGCTGGAGACAGCCATGTAGCTTGATGGATATTTTTATGCTAGAACCCAGTACCACATACTATCAACTTTCGGGCCCCGGCGAAGTGGATCAGCCTCAGCCCGTTATCGGACATTTCGTTGTGCAGGCTGAATTTTCCGACAGTGGCGCCAAAGTTCCCTTGCTACCCACGTTGGCTTTGAAATCGCCAAGCACGAATTTTATACGAGTCGGGGGCAGCGCTATATGTGCCTTCTAAGCGTTCATAGAAGAGATCCTTGGATGCCTCGTCCTTCTCCGCTATCGGGGCATTAGCACATAAGAGCGAGTTGTTGAAGAAGAGTGAACGCCGGTGCTCGGCGACAGAGTCTCTCTTCCACCACAAATCCAACAGCGAATTTTCGCTCCTTTACGTGGCAACTATAGTTACGGTGACCATCCGCCCTGTATTATACGGGACAGTCCTCTTTTTTTACCCATTGTCCTGTTAATTTATTTATTTTATACGGGACGCTAAATGTTCTGTATTTCTTTTAATGTCCCGTATTTGGTATTTCGCCCACTTAAGAGCTCATTAAAATGGCATGTCTATGAACGAGTTTTAAGTGATGTTGGTATGTGATCGTAATTTTCTCCATAAACAGTTATTATTTTCTAATCTGAATGCCTGTGATTCGAATCGAGGATAACATACAGTGACTAAAATAAAAATTAGCACTCGACATTTTAGTAAGTTTTGGATATTTTCCTTAGTTTATTTAAAATTTATTATTTATGAAAGTAAAGCTCTTCTCCTAACAAAAATCATATAATATCAAATTACCAACTTTGTGCCAAAAAACTATAAAAATTAATTCTGCAATATCTCACTTACTCTGTACGAAAAAATACGCAACACCGTCAACAAAAACAAAAATTGCCAAAAACTAATGGCAAGCCTTAGCGACTTAATATTGCGCTTTATTATACTAAAATTTAACGAATTTTTTAAACAAATTTTTCGGGGTAAAAATCTCGAGAAAATTATCCTACAAATTTTTGATTTTACTAAAAGGATACTGTTTCAGGGCTAATACATCTAGGTTCATTGAAGGAGGCTTTCAGATCTGTAAGCTGTGGTGGAAAGAATTTGCAAAATTATTTTTGTCCCGTATTCGGCTCTCATAAATATGGTCACCGTAACTATAGTAGACGTCGCAAGGCTCCACGCTTACCTCCCCTTGCCCCGTCCATCGCATTTCGTGGACAGCGTTGCCAGGTTGACGTTTTTAACGTCATTTGGACGTTTTTTGTATCTTGTTGACGTTCGGACGTTTTTTGTGCAAAAAATTACGTTTTTAACTTCCCAGTAACTTTTCTCGGTTACTAAATCTTGTCAGTAGAACTTCAAAAGATATTTGTCCTTTGCACACAAATGACTTAAACACGATGCATACCAAGCGTACGGTCATTTTTTTTTGGATTATTGGACTAAGGATCCCGCTGGTTTTGTAAACACTTGAGGTTACGAGGCTTATTGCAATGTTTGCAAGTGCACATTAAAAGCCAAATCAGGATCAGTGATGGGCAAAATTGTATTTACTAAGTATTAAGTACTAAGTACAAAAGTATTTAGGTATTTTGTGTTGTTGTAAATACCAAAGTACTATTTACTTAGGTATTTAGGAGCTGCTAAATACCCAAGTACTATTTACTTAGGTATTTAGGAGCTGCTAAA
>NW_016157273.1:29533-30756 GCF_001687245.7 Rhagoletis zephyria | reverse complement strand
AGCAGCTCCTAAATACCTAAGTAAATAGTACTTGGGTATTTAGTCATCTCAAAATACTAAGTATTTGTGTATTTAGTACCCAAAGTGGTACTTTAAGTACAAAAGTATTTAGGTATTCCCATCACTGATCAGGATGAGCTGATCTATTGAAGCACGCACGCTCGCAAAAGCACCAAAAAAGCTGTAGCAGCATAAAAAGTCAGAAAAAAGTAGGCGACTTTTTTAAGACTTCATTGAAAATGTAATGAACGCAAAAAAGGCTGAAATATTGCTATGTTACTTCTTAGCAGAACGTAATTTCGCATTTTCGACAATCGACCACCTAACCAAATGTCTACAAAAGAAAAAAAAATGTTAAAAATCAACGCGATTCTTTAGCAACTTAAAACTTGCACATTATTACCCTGGAAAATAATGGGCTATCAAACTTCATACTCAAACAAATTCTTAAAAATCCGAATAAAAACTTGAAAATTTAGCTGAAACTTTGCAGATTTTTTATAATTTTTGCACAAAGTTTGAAATGTGGATTTATATTTTGTTTGTTATATAATCAGCTTGGCTTTTATGGAAAAATAATAAACATTAAATAAACAAAAGAAAGACAGCCACAATCGATCAAAATATTGATTACTTAATCAGCTGATAAAAAGTGTATATATAAAATGATATTTATATTAACAATCTCAAACCAGTTTACAATGAATTTTAAATGTGCTCTGTCGAAATGACATTTTAATACAACTTACATATATACTTATGTATGTACCTTTGTATACAATAAAAGTTTAATAAGAACTATCCTGTGTGCATACATTTGAAAAAGACGTTTTTGGGCAGGAAATTACGTTTTTTCCGACCAAGAGTGACGTTTTCTCATGCCTAAGACCTGGCAACACTGTTCGTGGATGGCGTTGATGTCAGCCTTTACTTTCCCTAGGACATCAACCATTTAGGCAGACGCACCTTCCCGATTAACAGGTCTATTCTGTGCTGGTAATAAACATTTTGTAACCGGTAAATCAAGTTCCTGTCAATTTTTAAACCCTTTTCGCATTCTGTGTACTCTTGTTACCGGTAAATTTTGTTACTATCTCATAAGCTGGTAATAAAGTATTGCCCCGCGAAATATGCAATGCTAGAATTTCCGCAATTCTTCATAGCTGAATTGCTGAATATTTTAACTGCGTTACCAACGTACCTAGAATCGCGGTGACAAGAGC
>NW_016157273.1:19144-29479 GCF_001687245.7 Rhagoletis zephyria | reverse complement strand
AGCAGCTCCTAAATACCTAAGTAAATAGTACTTGGGTATTTAGTCATCTCAAAATACTAAGTATTTGTGTATTTAGTACCCAAAGTGGTACTTTAAGTACAAAAGTATTTAGGTATTCCCATCACTGATCAGGATGAGCTGATCTATTGAAGCACGCACGCTCGCAAAAGCACCAAAAAAGCTGTAGCAGCATAAAAAGTCAGAAAAAAGTAGGCGACTTTTTTAAGACTTCATTGAAAATGTAATGAACGCAAAAAAGGCTGAAATATTGCTATGTTACTTCTTAGCAGAACGTAATTTCGCATTTTCGACAATCGACCACCTAACCAAATCTCTACAAAAGAAAAAAAAATGTTAAAAATCAACGCGATTCTTTAGCAACTTAAAACTTGCACATTATTACCCTGGAAAATAATGGGCTATCAAACTTCATACTCAAACAAATTCTTAAAAATCCGAATAAAAACTTGAAAATTTAGCTGAAACTTTGCAGATTTTTTATAATTTTTGCACAAAGTTTGAAATGTGGATTTATATTTTGTTTGTTATATAATCAGCTT
This sequence comes from Rhagoletis zephyria, assembly GCF_001687245.7. Taxonomy (NCBI): domain Eukaryota; kingdom Metazoa; phylum Arthropoda; class Insecta; order Diptera; family Tephritidae; genus Rhagoletis; species Rhagoletis zephyria. The sequence continues at coordinate 28,919 of NW_016157273.1, read as the reverse complement.
GGCTTTTATGGAAAAATAATAAACATTAAATAAACAAAAGAAAGACAGCCACAATCGATCAAAATATTGATTACTTAATCAGCTGATAAAAAGTGTATATATAAAATGATATTTATATTAACAATCTCAAACCAGTTTACAATGAATTTTAAATGTGCTCTGTCGAAATGACATTTTAATACAACTTACATATATACTTATGTATGTACCTTTGTATACAATAAAAGTTTAATAAGAACTATCCTGTGTGCATACATTTGAAAAAGACGTTTTTGGGCAGGAAATTACGTTTTTTCCGACCAAGAGTGACGTTTTCTCATGCCTAAGACCTGGCAACACTGTTCGTGGATGGCGTTGATGTCAGCCTTTACTTTCCCTAGGACATCAACCATTTAGGCAGACGCACCTTCCCGATTAACAGGTCTATTCTGTGCTGGTAATAAACATTTTGTAACCGGTAAATCAAGTTCCTGTCAATTTTTAAACCCTTTTCGCATTCTGTGTACTCTTGTTACCGGTAAATTTTGTTACTATCTCATAAGCTGGTAATAAAGTATTGCCCCGCGAAATATGCAATGCTAGAATTTCCGCAATTCTTCATAGCTGAATTGCTGAATATTTTAACTGCGTTACCAACGTACCTAGAATCGCGGTGACAAGAGCTGGTAACATTTTTTCGTAATAAATTTTCCGGTTACAAAATTTTCGGTAGCGTGCAGAATTGACCTGTAAGGGTTCGGATATTCCAGGTGCACACCCTCAAATCATAGTCCTTCCTACGTTTGCCGTGATCGTCATCAAAGGAAGGGGGTATCAACCGAGGCATATGTTTTTTTTTTTCACTGTGCAGGATTTTAACGGAGCGGGACCCAAACCCAGCCCCCCGCGGAGCTTTACGTCCTCCCTCTTTAGCTCGATCCCAAGCGGGTGTTTGGTCGCTACCCAGAGGATTCATGGCCACTCCCAGGTGAATAGCAGTCAGTACTGGGAAATTTGCAGAACATGGTGGTCAAATGCGAATATCCCAACTAAACCTTGATGTATTTTTTAAATTCATAGCTCTACATACCTGTATAGTAAACCAGATAGCCGGATAACACGTTATTCAAAATAAAAATATGAAAACAAAAACAGTGTGTAGCACTGTACACATGATAGAAGTGAAACTTCTTACAAAAGGTTACTCACGAAATTTAATGTGTAAACATATGTTTACGGCTCGGCAAACCATTAGGCGATTGAGTAACATACATAGGTTTGGTAAGAAATTAAACATTAATTTGATTTAATTTTATTCATTTTCTGATATATAACTTATTTATTCATTTTCCGGAAGTACCATCTTATATGAATTGACCCTGCTAGCATCCTTAGGACCGGATTGTAATGGAAGTAACTGAACGGAGTGAACTTTCACATAATTATCTATTGTATGTTTAACAAATAAATGCGTATGTTCATAATGCACGCCGTGATTTGTTACGATTCTCCCCATGCAACATAACTAAGGCACTAAGTAACGAATACACTTTTGTTTGGAAAATGCACTTATATAAGTTGAAAGAAGACAAATTCCTTTGTTTGGCATTTCTTCTTACTCGATTTCTATCTTCCAAGGCGAAGTCATATATTCTTATCACGAATTCATATATTCTTATCACGAATTGATATACTCATGTGGTAGCAAGAGTATAAAAACATAAAATTACCTTACAAAATATACGCAAAATTATCGCGTTTATGCGTTGTCCAATTCACGCATCATGTTATGGATCTAAGTAAAAACTCAGTGCATCAACTCCCTTTCGCGTATAATTTAAATCGTGAAATGGTGTTCATGCATTCCGTTTCTACTCAAACGCATGAAATGATTTCATGAATTGGTCTACGCATAATGGCAGTAAATGACAGCATGAATTATAAAAAACACATAATTTTTACATAATGCAAGCCTTAAACGTTGCGATCTCATTTTTACAATTTCATAGTTTCGGCTTACATTTACAAAATTCAACAAAAGTACATATTTCGGCTGAGTTATCCATTTTGGGTTATTTAGAGAATAACATAAACGAAAAATAGAGTGACTTTGTACAAAATGGCAATTAATTTGGCGACGAGTTGTAAAATTTTCCCGAAAATAAACAATTTTTGATCTTTCATACAACCAAGACACAAATTCATTCAACAGGGCAACAAACGGTACAATCTAGAGCAAAACATCATCAAGTTGAACCAACGGTCGCTACGTTCATGGCTTTGTTTAAGAAACACCAGGGCGAAAATTTCAACTGCTCCTGTACCTTATATGAGTTCGCCTTTCTATCATCCTCACATACATATGTTCATCAGAGTATATCAACGAAAGACGAATTCATACAAGGTGATAGCGGGAGAATAAAAACTACTCTAACAATAGGTCCATTCCTTATCTTTTCGGACTAAAATCTGAAAAGTGTCAAATTGCAAGAGCGTAAGCAAAATGCGCTCACTAAAAGAGAACAACAGGAGAAAGTTAAGGAATGCAAAAAACCAACTTTTTAGTCCAAAGAATGGCAACAACAAAACTAACGTCAAATAAGAATAGAAATGTATGTACAAAACACACTCACACAAGCACCAGCACAATAAACACTTACTATATCAATTATTTTTTGCCTCCTTCCACTTTCAACTCACTTTGTTTACTTTTTAGATTATTATCGCTTTTTGTGTATTCTTTAATTTCCGTTAATATAAATTCAATTGAGGTTGACACTTTTCAAGATTTTGCCACCAAAAATTCTTCTGACTAACTCTGACTACTTCGGACTGAAGAGAGTCACTCTCACTGAGTGTTGCTCTTTCATTTTTGCTGTCATTTCGAGTTAACGCTTTTTGGACTAAATCTGACTACTTCGGACTGAAGAGAGTCACTCTCACTGAGTGTTGCTCTTTCATTTTTGCTGTCATTTCGAGTTAACGCTTTTTGGACTAAATCTGACTACTTCGGACGTTTTCTCACTATTTCTGGGAGATAAGGAACGCAACTAGTAGGTGCAATCCCGTATTCCTCGGACTCGGACTAGTAAAACTGTCAAACAATAAAAATTCGCTCAGAGCGAGAGAGTAACATTGAAAAGTACGGGATCGCTTTCTAGTAAAAAATGGTAACTTCTGTCAACTTCAACATAACCTCCAAATTTTGGTTGTAAATTTTTGCTTATTTTGTATGTAAACACACTCAGCTCACACATGTAAATAACCAAANTGGTTGCCAAACACACTACAGCTGATCGTTTGACACATTTACCAGAATTTACCAGCAAAAAATTCTCGGACTAAAACTGGTAACTTCTGACAGAGAAAGAACCGTATTTGCTCTCTTTTTTGTCCTCTCAATAGTCAGAGAACCGAGTACGGGATCGATTTCCAGTAAAATCTGACTGATTCTGACTATTTCTGACTAGTCCGGACTCGTACGGGATCGCAACTAATATTTGTACATACATAAACACATAATTTTTGACATTCAGTACAATACGCATTGATATTAACGAGCAGAGTTACTAGCTCTAATCAGATTTGTTTTCGTTTGTACATACTTATGTACATACATACATACATACAAATATATGCACAACCACAGGGTTGCCACTGACGAAAACAAATATTTACCATCCATTTGAAAAAAAATCTACCAAATCTTTTTATAATTATTTTAACAAAAACCACAGTTTTGATATTTTTTATTTATTTTAATTAAAACTATGGTTTTTTCTATTTTTTTAGTTATTTAAATAAGAATAAAAATGGTTTTTAAGAACTTTTTATTTAACTAGTTATACGGTATTTGAGTCATATTATTGGCATATTCTCCGTTTCCTTCAACCAAAAGCGGGAGTTATGAAACTAAAGGCAACAATGAAACTTCATTATTTGAAAAACTTCAACTCGAGTTATTATAGACAAATACTGTGACTCAAAAAAGTGATTTTTTTTAATATTCGCAATATTTTTCGAGTAAATTTTTTTTATTGCTTTAACTAAATCCAAAAAAAATCGAGGATTCAAACTATATACAACATATAGAAAAATTCCAAAAATTTTCGTCTAAATTTCGAATTTTTTACTCTGAATTTTTAGAACAATTTAAGGTATGGAGTTTTAAAGCAAATACTATTTGAGTATAGCCAACAATGTGCTGCTTAAAATTCCCGTTGATTTTTTAAAATTTTTTTCCATTAATAAAAAATGGCGTTGATTTATTTTTTTTTGCGACACAATCATAGTGCGTAATTACATACCTGTCAATTTTTTCTTTATATTTAGATAGTCATTTAAAATATTTAGGCAATCAAAAGCTCCTCGGGATTCAAGTAAAATTAGTTTTGAATGGAGCGTGATATGTTCGTCTTATATCGATATACATTTATACGTATGTAATTATATAAAAAGTATGCAAAGAAATCTATAATATATTTAAAGATAACTACGAAAAATAAATCGGGAACGGAAAGTTCATCAAAAATCTATCAAAATGAGAAAAAATTTACCTTTTTACCAACCCAAATTTTTTCTACCAATTTTGGTAACAATTTACCAAAGTGGCAACCCTGCACAACCATTCAAAAATATGTATATACATACATGAAAACATTGCAGTCCATAAGTACATATGTATATTTATTTATTTATTTATTCAGTCTACAGGTTATCCTTACAGACTATTTCTAATTTAAAACAGTAAATAAATCTAATTTAAATTTTGATAAAGTGACAGTAAAATCTATTTGATGCGCATAATTATTACTTAGACGTATACTTCTAGCAATTGGCTCGTTATAGCCATAATTAGTTCTATGAGACGTTTCGACAAGTAAGCGATTATGCCTTAATTCACGCGACGAAGTATTAAAATTCATCGCAGTCAATTTTATGATTTAGTAAGTGGTAAACTAATACTAGTGCGAAGTAAGTTCTCCGGTCTTGTATAGATTGTAAGCCAAGAAGTTTGCGTCTTCCAATAGAGGGCGGCAAACCGCTAGACCAATTTAGTTTGAGTACAGCCATCTTAGTAAAAGTATATATGTCCAGCCATGGGCAATGGCGAGCCCATTTCGCGGGCTATATCAGGGGAAAATCATGGGCAAACATCGGATCTTACTCATACACATGTGTAATAATAGCAAGGTGTTGTCAGTAATTAACCTCACTTTTTCGGCAGGTCTATTCCGGTAACGCATTTCAAAGTACTAGAAAAGGTACTAATTATTTACTACTTTTAATCCGTTGGAGCATACTATTTCAAATTAAATGTAGAACAAGTAAGAAAGTCTAATACCCGGCGCAAGTGTTAAATATATGTTTTCCATCTTTCCGAAAGCTACCGCCACATGATAAGCCGGGGTGTATAAATTTTAAGTAAATTAGCGTCCTTAAATTTCGAAATATTGAAATTTCAAGCATTTCTGAAATTTACCGTTGTATGAAAAGCGGCCGTAATTTTAGTCCGATTTCAACAATTTAACGGTTTGCTTCTTTGTGGCAAGCACAATAACCATACCGAGTTTGGTACAAATTGCTAGAACGGTTAGCGAGATACATATATGTGATCATAAGTGGGCGGTGGCACGCCCATTTTCCAAAAGGAGTTGCTTATACGCCGCTATGTCTGAATTTGGCATCCCCTCAAAGCTCATACGGCTGTGTAAAATGACGTTGAGCAATACCACCAGCTCCGTCAGAATTGGGAAAGACCTCTCGGAGCCGTTAGCCACTAAACGGGGTTTCAGACAGGGCGACTCCCTTTCATGTGACTTCTTCAATCTGATGTTGGAGAAGATAATAAGATCTGTAGAACAACAAGGAAAAATTTACTACAAGAGCGTGCAATTGCTGGCTTATGCCGATGACATCGATATCATCGGTATCAAAAACCGCGAAGTCTGTTCTGCCGTTTCCAAGTTGGATAAGGAAGCAAAGCGAATGGGTCTGGTGGTAAACGAGGACAAGACGAAGTATCTCCTGTCATCAAACAAACAGTCAGCACATTCGCGCCTTGGCACCCACGTTACTGTTGACAGTTACAATTTCGAGAAAGTAGAGAATTTCGTTTACTGGGGAACCAGCATTAACATCGATAATAATGTCAGCATGGAAATCCAACGCAGAATCACTATTGCCAACAAGTGCTACTTTGGACTGAGTAGGCAATTCAGGAGTAAAGTCCTCTCTCGACGTACGAAAAACACGCTCTATAGTCACTCATCATGCCCGTGCTGGTATATGGCGCAGAAGCATGGACAATGACAACATCCGATGAGGCGGCTCTTGGAGTGTTCGAGAGAAAGATTTTGCGGAAGATTTACGGGCCTTTGCGCGTTGGCGACGGCGAGTACCGCAGACGATGGAACGATGAGTTGTATGAGCTTCACAACGACATGGACATAATGCAGCGAATTAAATCGCTTTGGCGGTTACATCGTTTTGGCGGTTACAGCGCCAAATAAGAAGAAGAAGAAGAAGAATAAAAATGGAATCTTTAAAATACAAGTAATTTTTAGCAAAAAAAAAATGACTTCAACTCTCATATAAAAAAAAAAAAAATATATATATATATCTCATGATCCACTAATCGGATCTTAACCAGATTAGTATGGGACCACCCTGAGACACTACCTTTCCGATGCAAAAAGAATTATCGAAATCGGTTGACGTGGTCCAAAGTTATGCGGTAACATACATAACAAAAAAAAAAACAAAACAAAAAAAAAATATTCCGACGAACCGATAACCTCCTCCTTTTTGGGAAGTCGGTTAAAAAGTGAAAACTAAGAAAATATGCAAGAATCGAATATTAAAAACGTTTTCTTATAAAAAGAACGGTCCAAAACGGAACCGGTTAAAAACTAGTTGCAAAGTAATGCACAGGGCGACAATTGCCACCGCCAATGACGTCACCGTGTAAAACTGGACAGTTGAAAGCATTACTTGGGTATTGAGCTAGAAATAGTACTGTCGGCAAAAGGTCTAGTTCTACGCTAGTACTGAGCTAGTAAGATTTTCTGCATGGTACATACCCTACAGTGCGCAAGTGTCCCCTTGAAATGAAGTTACTAGTTCAGAGATAGTATCTAACAGAACAAGACTTGGACTGGTTGCTTTGTTATACGACGAGGGACACTGAATATTTAAAAAATTCGGATTTCTGCTGGCAGACGAAGTGTAAAAAATTCAAATCTAACCACGAGTCGTTCATCTATGCAAGGCAGTATTGCCAGAAAATCATTTCGTTTGGAGCTAAATCGGTCGAAAAAAGGAGCTAAATAATACTAATACATAGTAGCTAAAATGAAGAGCTATTTTTTTTTAAAGTTGAGCATTTATTGAAGTAAAGTTGCTTTTACATTTTCCGCTATTTTAATAAAAATAACAAATTTTATAAATTTAAGTCCTGAAAACAACTTTTACAACGAAAAAAGGTGCAAATATTCACTGCTACGGTAATTATAACACTTAGCATACACATGCATATTAGGGCGTTTTTTGCGACTATTGTTTTTTTTCCACTCCTACCTCGAAATTTTGTGGAAAACTCCTTTAAAAAAACTCCATACAAATTTTAACTCTTGATATTAACATCAAGTACTCGCCCAAGGCGTCCAAAGACTTCCCATATAAAATACACGTAAACTTTGTTTTTTTTTTTCAAAACTCTACAGCTCAGAGGAATTTTATGATATAATTATGGTCAATGACAGATTTTCTTCAGAATTGAATGCTCTACAAAAGTGTCCATTGCCTCGTAACTCTCACTCCCACTAGCGAGTTAGTACGGGTCACCAAACCTACTATTTTGATTAAATTCGAGTTTTTTGCCGCGGGATCAGCCTTCTAAGCATAGGTTACAAGGTCTTATCGAGCGTATTGTATGAAAGACTGAAGCCCACCGTCAATGAACTGATTAGGCAATATCAGTGTGGCTTTATACCTGACAAATCCACCAGGTATTCACAATACGCCAAATCTTGGGAAAGACCCCTGAGAATTGGATCGACACTTACCATCTATTTGTCGACTTTTAAGCCGCTTTCGACAGCATTAAAAGGAGTTGCCTATATGCCGCTATGTCTGAATTTGGCATCCCCTCAAAACTCATACGGCTGTGTTAAATGACGTTGAGCTATACCACTAGCTCCGTCAGAATTTTGAAAGACCTCTCCGAGCCGTTCGCTACCAAACGGGGTTTCAGACCAGTGTTGATAATTTCGATACAATTGTACTTGTTTGATACAATTTTAAGTGCTTTTTTACTTTCCTACTCCCCAGCACTTTTTATTACAATTTCATCTGTAGCCAAAGTTTGGCAGCACTTGATTCGTTAAGTTATACAGCACTGTTTTGATTAATTTCTACAGTGATAGACTTAGAATCACATAAAATTTATATACGAAACGTATATTGTGGAGCAGAAGCAGAATTGTTTATTTTTCAAAACAAAGGAAAACTAAAATAGGAAGATATACTAAATTTTAGAAAAAACGTAAAACAATTTTGTGTAAACTTTTGTCGTACTATGAAGAAAAGAATTAATTCTAATGAGGAAATTGCTAGAATAGAAGACAGAAACACAGAACTTAGGGCTGAACACCTGGTTAAAAAATATTTGTCAACCTAAATATTTGTGAGTTTTGGGAAAAAGTACGAATCACCAATAATGCTTTCAATGAGCCACTGTCTGTGATACAAAAATGTATCAAAACAAAATGTCGAAATAGACTTCAAGGAGAAACAATTTCCTCTTTAATAAGAACTAGAGATTATCTTAATTCTATTACAATGCTGTCATAAGGTAACATTGATAAAAAGTTCAGACACAGTTCTTGTTTTTATTTTACGTCCTTTTTGACCTATATAACTATGCTGGAATTTGCAAGTTAGTTTATACACTCCTTGTTTATCCAATGTTTCTTCTTGATTTGTGGTGTTCCGTAATATCTTTATATTTATATACATTTATGTACTTACATGCATGCATTTAAAATCATAATATCTGATGTGATAGTAAATAAGTCGCTGAGCCGTTCGGACGTGTCTACGCTAAGCTCTGTATTATTGCCGTGTATATGGTTTTTTAGCGAAAGTTAAACGATATTGTAATTTTACTTGTACACTTAAAGCATGCCTTGCACGTGTAAGCAAAAGGTCGACCGTGGTCGCCAGAAAATTCAGTGCGTTCAATGTAAAGAATTTTTTCATTTAAAGTGTGTTAATTTATCGGAAGCCGATGTTGACTTTTTGCATAAAACCGATCGTGCATTTTGCTGCTCATCTTGTACTAAAGTTCGGCGGGACTCACTTCGCTCTCCGCCTCCACCCCACACCGCGACCAAGCCTTTGTCGGCTGTGGATGTCTCTGCTGCTCTCGATGCCCATCAGAATGTTCCAGTAAAACAACAACCGCTGCCTGGCGAGCCGGCTGGAGCTCAGAAAAACAAGCTAAAAGGGCATTCGAATAGCAATGAGTTGGAGTCTACCCTCAGTGTTGTTCTCAACGAAATTGTTGGGCTCAGAGCTGAGAATGCACGAGTGATCTCTTTGCTTCAATCTTTGTTTGATGAGAAACATATCTTACTTGAAAAGGTTGATAGTCTTCAAGCTGAGCTTCGCAAAATGCAAGATATGCCAATTAACGTCGTGCCTGCTGTAAACATTGCTGATGCTGACTTGTCTATTATGCATAACGGTTGCCCTCTCACTCTCACTCCGTCTTCTTCTTCGTCTGCCGCTCCTA